>NC_135225.1:12276703-12494203 GCF_052324685.1 Brachyhypopomus gauderio | reverse complement strand
TCCCTGTGTGTGGCCCCTGGAGTCTGTCTCACAGAAACAGTTCCGCCACTCAAGAGTGGGATAACTGGAAGATGGTTTTGCTCATTGGATGGATGGACTGGATTGCTTTTCTGCGGTGTGTACTCATAGGTGCCAGTGTAGAACTCTGCTCCTCCTATTGCCCTCCCTGATCTCTGCCAGCTGGACTCCCAACTGCACATCCACGGACGTAGTTTTGGGGGGGGACGGGGGGGACATGTCCCCCCCACTTTTTCAAAAGCCGGTTTTGGTCCCCCCCAGTTTTTACAGTTAAAACCAAATATTTAAGTAGCGACGAAGTCATGTCCCCCCCACTTTTTAACGGTTAAAAAAACAATATCCAAATAGCGACAAATCTAGCACTAGGATCATGCAGCTCCGAGCCCCCAGGTCCACAGGATATTATGGTAGGAGGAGAGCGTTTTCAACCCAGCATGAAGAACCGACATTGTGGTTGTCTGGTCTTGAGTCTTGGGCTGATAATGGAAGATCAGGCTCAGTCGTGGTCAGGTATTAAGCCAAGCAATTGGGCTGAGGAGTTCTCTTAATGCCCTATTTGTAGTCCAGGACTTTACTGAAATTCGGATATTACTGTTTTACAAATAAAAAATCTTTTAGAGTGGATGTTAAAAAGTTAAATATAGTTAAATGTAATTTAATTGCATGAAAAATATATTTGGTATGAAGTTTTGGTATCAAATACAACTTCATTATGAAATGTAATAAAGTGAAAACATGGCAGAGCTATTATTAGAGAAAAAGGTTTAGCGAGGAAGTACTTATCACCTATTCAGCATAAATGCCACATCTTTGAGTGGTGACTCGACAGTAGAAAAGCAAAACATTCCATGTCCTCAGCAAAAAACGACAACAATACGACTTACTGAATGTAAAACAACTAATCATCAAATAAAGTTATCCAAGCAGTTGTGCGCTCACAGTAAAAGCATCTAATTAACTTAAAACAAAGGATAAAATAATTACCAGTGTGCTTTAACCAAAGAAAGCAAGACTCAAAAACACAGTCAAAGTTGAAGGTAGAAAGGCAGATGGAAAACCAGTGTTCCCAGTACAGTTTTCACACCTACCCTCTTCTTTCGTCTTCTAAAACATAAGGCCATGTCGATTTGTCCATTGGCTGCTCAGATCAGAGTCCAGTGTGAACAAGTTCTCACTACGATGTCCATGTGGTTAGCTCACACGCTAGCAGAGAGCCTCTGACTGCGCAGAAGGACAACAGAGTAGTACTTTATAGCTACAGTATGCTTAATGGCTGCCCAATTTAGCATTAGCGTTTATCATGTGTTGTCACTGCACATACAGCTTAACTGCAGTCTGAGTAGACTTAACAAAAGTGCTTCTCTCTCCCTTGCTCTGTCTCTATCTCTCTCTCCCTCCCTCTCTCTCTCTGTGCGTCTCTGTCTCTTTCCTGCAGCAAATCTCATTTAGAGGGAAATAGAGTTCTCTTTGTGCACTCAGGAGGGATAGACAGCCCATGTGGTGGAAGAGTGTAGGGAGGAGAGTGAGAAGGAGGGAGAGAGGGAAGGAAAGAGGGAGGGAGAGAGGGAGAGGAGAGGTGGAGGGGCTGGGGTTGTGGTATGGTACTGTCGGGGGGAAGGGGGGGTCCATTTCCTAAAAGGGCAAAGGGACGACCAGCTGTTGCCGCCAAATATGACTCTGGAGAGTGTCGTCATGACAACCGAACGTGGGTGTGACTGTATGTGTGGGCATGCGTTTGTCAGGAGGAGTGTGGAAGCATATAGGGTGGCACAATCAGAGTGATTCCATCTCTCACTCTCATCAAGTCAATTAAAAGTACACATAATAATACATGATGCTTTATACAGCCTTAATCCCGACTGCCTACCTCATACACTGACATTTTACAGAGAGCAGCACACAAGAGTTATCATTCTTTGCTGTTGTTTCAAAACATAAGGCCCTGAGACGACTGGAGTGAGAAGCGTGTGTGTGTGTGTGTGTGTGTGTGTTTACCTCCACCATCTCGGTACAGGCGCAGGCGACGATCTCCTGGCCATGAGCGTCCAACACAGCCACCTGCACCAGTGCGTTGGGCTTCCTGTCCCTGAACTCAGGTTCCAGCTCCCGACATGCTGACAGAGTGGACAGACAGAAACATGGAGGGAGGAGAAGGGTAGCAGGCGAGAGCAAAGGTTAGCAAACACAGGACACGCACAGGAAGAAGAGCTGAGAGAGGAGAGGAGAGAACGCAACAGACACACCCCGAAGAGAGACCTGCCGGGTGACTGTGGAGGCACATAGAGTCAAGGTGAAGACTGGGCACAAGGCTCCTGTTGAACACTCGGCGTCTCTTGCTGAGGCTGGGAGAAGAGCGTTCCCTCTCCCTCTCTCCCCACACACTCCCCCTCTCTCCCCACACACTCCCCCTCTCTCCCCACACACTCCCCCTCTCCGGTTTTAATAACAGCTAATTTCCGTCAGTGAAACTTTCAGCAAAGCAGCCCAGTTTGTCTTATAGCAGGAAAGGCCAGTTTCCCCTCTGGAGCCTTAAAGAAAAAAGCACAGTTTATTTCTCAGTTTCTCTCTCTCCTTCTCCCTCTCCTTTAGACGCCTCAAGTAATTCCACTCTGTGTTCCATAACTTTAGCCATTTACCACCGCACTACCGAACCCGTAAACATGTCTCCAGTGTAATCCACCAGCTGTCAGAATCAGACGAACATGGCGTGTGTTCATTTATGACGGTTGGACTGTAAGAGAGAAACAGACCTGCACTCAGTCAGCTCCAAGCTTTTCAACTGTCCAGCACATTCATTATGAACACATTTAAACGGAACTGAAAGCTGCCCTTACAATATGTGACCACACTGGGCACACATTTGCGGTATATTTAGTATTATTATAACAGAAAGATAGGCATGCGGCATGTTTAACTGCATTTACTGGGACGCATGTTCAGAAAATTGGCTCAGATGCCTACTGAATCAAGGCCAAAGTGAACATTTTATCTAAATGGAAAGGAAATATTCTGGCATATAACCAAACATTGATCTACACATAAAATGGCGGTCGTTTCTGACAGCACTGCAGTTAGGAACACCTAGGCCTGAGCTGCGTAGTTTTCTCTGAAATCTGTAGGTGAAACTCCTACACCTGCCTGTGTGTAGAACTTTTGTGTAGGTCTCATGCTGATGCTCACCACAGATGCAATACCTCAGATACAGTGTGACATTTTTTAAAATATATTTCTTTCTTTTAAAAGCAGTGATATACGGTTAATAACCACCAGTACCACGAGGTTTACTCACGACTGAATAAAAATATGACGTTAGAATACGCCACTGTTCGGCCGTAATTATACCGGTTGTCTGTCAAGACCTTTCCTATTTCAAAAAAAAGTCGCTGGACACGCAAGTTATGACGCTTTCTATAAATCCATTTTTGTATTAGGTTCAAATGTTGTCACCTCGCTCGAATTTATACAAACACTCAGAGATGTCACAGATGCCGACCATGCGACCTCTACTGCACGCCAAGCAGAAGAACCACTTTCATTTTGTAATCGCTCTGACTGTGGTTATGCAGAAATGTAAGCGAAGGTCTGCAGAGGGGAGGTGTACGTGCAGCTCACAGCCGGCAAACGTCCTTCCCTACACAAAGATAGTGTGACTAGTGCATGGGACTCTAACACGGAGTCGTATTCGTATTGTGCTGCGATACCACCAGCGGAAGAAAACTGTGAAGCACGACTGATATTTTATTACACCCAGATCGTACACCTGTACCGATCCTCATAAACTGGGCAATAAGTAGACTATTAAGCGCTTAAAAGTACATTCTAATGCGGAAAAGATTTACAACACTGACTGCTTAATTCGGTCTGAGACGTGGCTTAACTTGTGCCTGGAAAGTCTTCCCTGGGATAATAGATAATAGAGTTTTCGAGTTCCCGTTTTTGTTCATAATTTATCACTCGGCTATTAACCTTTTGGCTTTTAACACATTCCAATACGAGGTACTCTTTCCTGACAGCCCGTGTGTGGGAAATAAACGATTGGCATCCTTTCTGAGGTTATTCAAAATGCAAAAGAGAATAAAAGATGAATAGCGGGCAGTAAAAATGTACTGCGCCTTAGCAAATGTGCGACCGCTTTCCACATCTTAGTCCTGCACGCGCATTGTGCATCAGTCATCCGCATTTTAGAGTCTGATTGTGGAACAGTTAACCTCTGTCCCTTTAAGGCATGTTGCAAACATACGTAAAGCTGAAAGTCCACAGTGTTTTGGATGCATCTCCACCGATTCCTTCTGCAGGAGAATGCTTAAATCTTAAAGCAAAAATCCTCCCTTTACTGCAGCGTGGCCCCCTCAAAAGAACTCTGAGCTTCAGTGAACACTTGAGTGCAGCCTCCTGCACTAAACCCTGTAATTTCCTCAGGATGTGACAAGACTTGTAGCCAAGGGGCCATTCCATTTGTTCTGTTACTTTGCGAGCTCAGATGATCGAGGGTCGAATCACATTATACATCATGTACAACATTCAGTCTGCTGAGCACACCATTTTTAATAGCTCGAAGCACTTCAGGCCTTGATTGTGCTATAAGGAATTAAATCTTCACCACCAACTCAAACTGTAACCTTGTGAGGGCATGAAAGAGCTCAAAATCACATTCTACAAAATCTAATTTAAGACTGTCTGTAAGGTGTCAGCTGAGCGCGGATCTGAAAGCAATAAGTCCTAACTGCCTGACTCACGTTTATAGTGAAACGAAAAAGAACGTGATTAATGGAACCCCGCGCTCATCGGCAGCGCGCGGCTGGAAGACACACTAAATTGTATGGTAAACCTCTAATCTACAATCTGCCACCTCCGTCTACAAACGAACAAACAAAAAGCCATCTACTGAGCGTGTAAACAAGCCGCGGGAGAGAGCATAATATTTACTTCATTTGCGTCTGATGAAGTAGTTGTCCAACCCGCGTTCAGCACGCGGAGAGACAATGAGCACCATGATGACGGAAATCAAAAAGAGCCGTTTCCCTTTCATCATATCAAAGAACTGTATAATGAAAAGTGAGATTATCGTCTGTGTAAATACAACTGTGTGAGTGCGTGCGCGCTCGCACGTGTGTGTGTGCGTGTGTGTGCCTGTGCGGGCTCTAAGCACACATCTCACGAGTTGAATGCACATCATAAATCGACACCTTTGCTCCATAGCCAGGCCAGGCAGCAGGTTGCTGCTTCTGCAGTGGCATGAGGAAGATTTATCCAGAATCACTGTTTTCAGATTTATCCAGAATCACTATTTTCAAGCATTACATTTAAAACAACATTTTCCTTGGGTTTTGAAATGCTGTTTTACCATCTTCAATTCATTACCTACAAATTGCGTAATGTTTATGGCAGCTCCACTGTTTTCTGAATCAGTGTCAGAAACAGCCCTGTTTGAAAGCTTTGGATTCAATGGAAAAGTCTTGCTGCAGCCCAGTGCCTGGTGTGTCAGCCAGCCGGGGTTTCAGCCGGGGTTTCAGCACTGGTCAGAAACTGTAGTAATTCAGATGCATGACAGGCTGTGTTATTTTTTTAGATCACGGCAACATTTTCAATCGAAATTTCAGGAGCATTTGTACAGACATAAAGCCTTTAGCGTGGAATGCTAGCCGTCTGAAGCAGAAATGGACAGAGCTCTTCGAAGTGGCCCTGGGCGGCATGCTAAAGTAAACGTTGAATTCACTGAGCTTGCTCACCAAAAGGCCAGCCTGACAAACAGCCATGCTGGCAGGGCAGCAAAAGGCACAAATAATCTTCCAGAGTGGAGACAGGGAAATTATGTATTTAGTGTGTTTTCAAAGGAAGAAAGCAGGAAGGACCTAGCATGATACTCTGAGTGACTGAGACACCTTTTAATTTCAGAGTTAAAGGAACCAGAGCCATGCAGTTGCACTGTGTACTGGTGAAAGTGTTAGCTACCATGCAGAAGAGCACTCTGCATGGTGTTAGAGCCTAGGAGTCCAGGGCCATGGACCACATGTTTGGGGCTGAGGTTCTAGAGGTTCCTCACGTCAACACAGTCAGGCATCTGCAGTAATGATGATCACCTGCTGTACACTTGACAAGGATCGCCGAGTAGAAAGGAGATCCCTTCATCCTATGAACTCAGTGCCGCTGATGTGCAATATTGTGCACCGGCTCCCAAGTGGTCCACTTGTCCGAGGTTTAGATGTATTATTGAGAGACTGCAATTTTTAAACCAGCTGATGCTACAGCCATTCATGGTCAGGAGTCCAGGAACATGCTGCTGGCTCTGTTCTCTGGGTTGATTAGAGCCATGGTTGCCCGAAACACGTTCACATCATTAGATGTATGAGCTGTGCTGAAGATGGCGCTCTCCTCCAAGAGCAGGGCTCAAGAAACACGGTGACTGTGTCTGCCTGTCTCTGAGGAAGCAGACGTTCTAACTCTCCCAGCTCGCTGGCTGCCTTCTGAGAGAGGAGACTTGGGTAGCAGGTGGACATTGGAAATAACTAAACTGTGAGAAAATTGGGTTCCAGTCCAAATGCTTTGGAACTGAAGATGACAATGAACAAAAGAAGAGTGGCATTGCTCCCTGACCGCATACAGGCAGAGATTTACAGACAGCTGTAAAACATTTTAAGACACATTTGATGAGACATGCAGAGAGCGTGTGTCCTCATATGAGATCCCCATGAACTGGAGGCCTTGGATCAGCTCCTGGGTCGTCCGAGTGCGAGTCAGAAGGTGGCATGCTCAAAGCTGATTGTCAGGGTGTTAACACAGCTTCCATCCAGTGCTGTGAAACTACATTAGACAAAGAGATTTCCCAGTTGGCTCCATCTCTGTGTTCAAGCACATGAAACTCCCTCATGCACTGCAGGCTCTGGGAAGTCTCTGTGAAGTCACAGTTCATCTCGCTGGCATGCATGGAGTTACCACACCACTGGCATCACGGGAGATGGTGTATGTGTGAGTGTTTCTGTGTTTGCGTGTGTGTGTTATACAAAAAGTGTCTCCTTTAACCCTGTTCCTTGACATCTCAGGGACAGCCATGGGGGACCACCATGCAGACACCTGAAAGTCACATCCCTTTAAGAACAGGACATGCACCACAGTGCCTCTGCGACCTGCACACTAACCGCACACTTGCATCCACCTTGGCTTCTCTGATCAAAGTTTGCATTGATTAAAAGAGGAAATCACATTGACCTGGCAGAAAATGGTTCTGAGGCCCAAGATAGCAGCAGGATGCTAAAAGGGTCAAGGAGAAGAAGAGACTAGGTGAGGTCTTATCTGCACAGGCAGTGCCCATCTGATCGGCTTTGCTGTTGTGTCTCCACACAAGTGAATCTTAACAAGAGATCTGTCCAGAGGAACATGAAAGGGTGGGTGACTGGACTGACAGGTTCCACACAGTAGGGCCAGTGGGCCCGGCACCTTGTACACCATTACAGTCCATTTCATCAGATACTACGACTGCTGTTCCACCACAAAGGTGACAAGACCCCCGCATGCACACACACACACACACACACACACACAGATACGCATGCCCATACAGTGTAGTCACATCGTATGTTTGCAACACACACACATAAACCATTATATCAAAGCAATATAGCAGACCTTTTTGCTGCTTTCTAAAACACCTGGGAGAAAATAGCACAAGAATTTTCTCTTTGACATGAACCACAAAAGCAGCCAGTGTGATTTCTAATTACAGAGGAAAATGTTGCTGCGTAGTCTCTTCATGTTTCTGCACTGTTCCTTTTCCTGAGTTTGCGCCCCTAAGACGAGTAACTGCAATCTAACCTTGAAAGCATCTGTTATGATGCAGACATAACAGGTCCAGAGCTGCAAATGATCCGTCAGGCTTCAGATCACATGCTGTTATTTATATGCCATTCAATGATACCATCCAGAAGATATATTTTCATTCATGAATAGCGTGACTTGCCAGCTAATCACCTGAACGACTGCTGTGCCAATACAATTACATACAATCATGCTGAATGCGATTCACAATTACCATAACAATCTCCCACTCAGAACAATAATGTTTGCCGACCCATGGGGCTACAATTATACTTTACTGGTTATGCTTTATGGCTGGAATCTGTGGCTCAGTTCACCAAAGGATAACTTTGGTTTATTTTTAGCCTCGTGCAAGGAGACTTGGTGGTCTCAAAATGAATCTAAATCCCATTAAAGAACAGACAAGGGGCCATGAAGTTGCTATGGGAGACAAATATGCTCTTGGATATTCACTGCATTAATCATATTAGCACTTCAATTAATTTGACATCACTATTTGCATGCGCTGCTTTGCAACACCTGTGTCGCTCTCATGTTGTTGCTGAAATAAAAATATATTTTCCTCCCCCCCACCCCCAAGACAGCCTTATTGGCTGTGTTTCATAGAGAACAGCATGCATCTCGGTGATACACATTCAGCCAATCAGGCTGATGAAGCAAATGTTGTCCTGCATCACCCTTAATGATCAGTTTGAAAAACCTCCATTTTGCATAATGGGGAATATGGCAGGATTCAGAGGTTAGCAAACGGTCCTGGCTAATTATTGTCATTTTGGGCTGAACTCCACCAACTCAGTGGCAAACCAGCTGCCTACAGATTTGCAATCGGCAAATTTATCACAATTCACTGTGCACACAGAACATAGGCTGTCACACCACGGACGATCATGGACATTAGCATTAAACGTCCCGCTGAACAAAGCCTCTTTGAATTAGACTAAATGTTAGTCTAGTCGTGGTCTAAAATATTGGAACACCTGCACTTCTTTCAGAAGCACCACTGGTCATAGAATATAGTTGCAGTTACAAATGCGTTGGTGTTCACATGTTTGCTTCTGTTGCTTGCATTGAAACAACACACGAAAAGCTCAGGAGACAAATCTGATACAGAACTTTAGAAATGCACAAAACTGTTTTTTTTTCAAAACTGTGGATTTCAAATATACTCTCCTCCTATAACATTTATTTAAATCCACCTGTGGCAAGTAACGTGCTAACAAAATCAAAATGACACTTGAAATTCGTTTAAATAGGGATTCGTTGAGGCAACCTTTATCTGTGCACACTGAGCATGGAGAAGTGAAGAATTGGAAAGACCTGTGAGAACCAAAACTGTGGAAAAGTGCAAACAGCCTCAAGGCTGCAAGTCTCCCTCCAGGTCTTGATGTTTGTGTCCACTGCCTGCAATGTCATTAACAGCTTTACATCACATAGCAATGCAGACAACATGGATGACTGTGATAAATGAATGATTGAATGGTGGATATAGAGCCTCTGTCGCCTTCCAAACAAATTCAAGCTGACCTACAGATACAGGGTATAACAGTGTCAGATCATTCTCTCCATCAACATCCCAATGAAACAGGTATAGTAGGAAGCCCAGAAGGACCCCACTGCTGCCACAGAGTGTTACATAAACCAAAGTGGCGTTTGCCAGAACTTCACTGAGGAAGCCACAGTCCTTCTGGGAGAATGTTCTGTGAACAGCTGAGACCAAATTGGAGCTTTTGGGGGTAGGCCTAAAGTATGATAGTGTGCCACCATGTACCTTCAAAACGTACAACATGGACCCTACAGACAAACACGGAGGTTCACATCATGTTTTGAGCTTTGCTGCTTCTGACAGTCAATGCATTTCTGTTAGATCTTCCTGTAGGACAATGACCCAAAGTATATTTTTAAAAAGCATCCAGCGTTCAATTTAAGACAAAGTGCTAGAGAGTTTTATAATGGCCAGGAATGAGCCAAGATCTAAATCCTAAAGAACATCTGTGAAGAGATGTCACTAGCTGTTAGAAGGTAACCTTCGAATCTGAAGACATGAAGCAGTAGGAAAACAAAAAAAATGGTCCAGAATAACTAATCAGAATCAGAATACTTTATTGATCCCCGAGGGGAAATTGCAGATGTTACAGTTGCCCAATTCCATACATAAAAATAAAATATATGTTCAATATATCTATTAAATCTATATATACACATATAATAAGAATAAAGTGGCAAAGTAAGTGTAAAGTGGCAAATGCAGTAGTGAAGTGATCAGTGTTATTGCACGTTTTGTATTGCATGTATAAAAACTGTATATACGTTTTATATATATATATATATATATATATATATATATATATATATATATATATATATATATATATATATATATATATATATATATATATAAAATACTGTATATACGTTGTTATTGCACATATACATTTTATTTACACATGAAGTGAGGAGTTGTAGAGTTTGATGGCCACAGGTAGGAATGACCTCCTGTGGCGCTCTGTGGTGCTTTTGGGTGGAATGACTTACATTCCATTGCATTCATTACATTCATGGTTACATTACATTCATGGTTACAGGAACTTCATGATTTCAGTTTTATTGTTTCAAAAGGGTGTGCTTCCAAATATTAAGTTGAGGGTGCCAATAATTTTGTCCAATCCAGTTATGAAGTTGTGTGGAATGATATCATATTTACTTTGTTAACCTCAGTTTTTTTTGTTTTGTTCCAGTGCAAATGAAAACAAATTAACAAAAAAAAAAACAAAAACATGAACAAAGCATTATTTTTGCCCAGTCACATGAAGGGGCAGTATGCAATGGCCAGAGTGCCACAAATACCAAGTCCAAGTGCCACTGGGACACTGTAACTTATTTTACAAAGAAACAAGTTGAAGCAGTGTGTTCTCAAAAAATCTGTATGAGTTTCCTGCATCTAAAGCACAAACAACTCAGCTTTAAAAACTCAGCTTTAAAAATGGACACCAAAATGGCATGGAACACAGCGTGTACAGAGTGCAGGACACCAGGCGTAATTAGGAAAGGGTGGCCTGTTGTAATGGAGGCTCCATTACAACTAAAGAAGAACTCCAAGGAACCCTGTCTTTGGCCTCAATTATAAATAGGAACGTGTCGTGATTAATTACTATTTACTCAGCCAATCATGTTACTTATCTTGTATTGTTTAAACAGCTGTGCTAAACACACCACCACGTTATAAAAAGAGCACATCTGTGTGCTGCTATAAATAGCATCACCATTAGGGTTATTTGAATGTTATTCCATCACCTGCTGTAAGTGCTGCATATTTCCAGCATGTGTTCTGTTTCTACGTGCTGGTACAATCCAAATGATCAAAGGACTGCTGTTGGTTGTAACGCTGCTTTGAGTTTGGATGCGAGTTGTACCGCAATGACATTCAATTCCACAGTGAAATCGCAGCTGATCAAGACATCATTACAGAAGTCGAGACTACAGCTCAAGGTGCTGCCCTTATAAAGGCTGGATGAAAGGGAAGGGGAGAGGGGAGCACGAGGCCCAGACGGGGGCGGCACTGTGTCCACTCCAGAGAGGGTAATACCGCAACGAAATAAGCATGTTAGCAAACATGCAGAGAGCTCTCAGGGAACTATTTGGCACTGCATGGACCCTGTTTATCCAGAGGGGAACCTGACAACTACAAATATCTAAAACGAAATAGCTAAACTGGGAGTCGGGGGATTTTAGGGCTTTCATCTCAGCGTTTGAAAGGTTTAGGAGTTCCTTCAGGCAAATGCCAAAGTTATGCCGTTCAATGTCATGCTCAAGAGTAAATATCTAATCAAAAATATGGATCTTCTGAGAGACCTACATAAGCCCCTTAGGCACAAACACATAATTTATGTTGAAAATAGTTTTAGAAATGTTTCTACACAATACAAGAGCAGTGTTGGATTAATTTCTACAGCCCTGAATTCAAATCTAATTAATTTAACATTCATGGATAAGTTAATAAAAACATGAATCATGGTTTATTAATTATTTAACCACTGTACTTACAGATAAAGCATAGTGCATTATGTGTAGTCATAGTGCATTTTGACTGGTCATAGTCTTCCTCATCCTCCATCATGTCACCCTGGTATTACAGAGCACATGTTGTAGATGTAGCACACAACAGCAAAAGCTTCACGTCTCAGACAGGAATAAAGACGCTACATATGGTATATCCATCACTGCGGCGACGGACTTGTTGTCTAGCAGAACTAATTTAACTTTAAGATGTGCTTTGAGAACATCCCTTGATGGCAGTGTGGAAAAATAATTAAAAGATCCCCTATAAACACCCTACATTCTATACGGCTTGACAACTTCCATACACAGGAGCAGTCTCTCCCCCTCATGACATCACCCTCATAAACTGCTGACTGCTTCCATCTGCCATGCTGTAGCTACACTTGTTTTCTCCGACAGCTACAACATGCCGCTTCACACCTATAGTAATGTTTTGCATCATACTGTACATCACAGGGGCACTCCCATACATAGGGACTTCTGATGTCAACACTACCACATTTACTGGCACATTCTACTTTATATATATATATATATATATATATATATATATATATATATTATATACATATACACATACACACATGGTGTACGCTATATTCTATTCAGCTTTACATGGTATATGTATCCTATACACCATTACATTTACTTTTACATTTGGGGCATTTAGCAGACATTCTTATCCAGAGTGACTTACTTTGCCATCTGTTCACCTGTTTAGTACCATAAACATGTCAGACTACTATTAAACTATACTACTAAGCCTCCATATGGTACAATGTACGTTATACCCCTTTACATGGATAAAACTCTATATTCTATACCCCATTACATGGTATAGTCTATATTCTATACGCCATTAAATGTTATAATCTAATTTGTATACAGCCATCATAAGGTAATTTTTTTAATTCTTTCTCTGCCTGAAGTCTAGAACATTGAAATTTAAAGTTGGAGGTGTGGCTCGGCTGCACCACACCATGATGTGCACTTTGCGTCTACAAAAAGAGACTCTGCTTTTTGTGATTAAAGAATGTGTTGAAGGTGAGGGTGCAGTTGCTTTTTAAGCAATGGCAATGAAATTGTCAAATGTAATGTAGGTTTATAGAATCATGGAGTGGTTGCTGTGGTGATGGGACAATCCTCTCTAATCTGTAGAACAAAGAGGTTCAATAGTGTCCCTGATGTAGAGAGACCGGGCCATGACATCACTAGAAAAACATCATATCTCTTTGTTTAGTTGCGATCATCAGCTAATGAGGTGAATCAGATATATTTGGGCTGAGGTTTTTGTTCTTTAAAGAAGCACTACTCTGCACGGTTTCAATTTTTTGTTGCTCTTACAAACCTGATTAAGCTCAACTTAATTATCAGGTCCTCTGAGTTCATTCAACTATCTTGGAAAGCACACAGTGCCATTGTGCTTATAGCTTGACACGCTACTCTTCCATCCAGAGCTCTGAAGATTAGTTTATAACAAAGCAGTTCATTTCAGAACAATAAACAAAACTGAAGTGACAGTGACAAGGGTATTAACTATCTGTCAATCAATTGTTGTGCAGTATGTAGTGTGTGTGTGTGTGTGTGTGTGCGCCCGCGTGCATGAGTGGGTGCATGTGCAGTTGGTATCGCCCCCACAGTTAATTGATTATGAGCCACACTGACTGTGATTTACATGAAAGACAGAGAGAAGGTTTAGCTAAAAGAAAAACATTCTTTTTAGTTACTTAGCAACACATATACTGCTAATATAAGGTGTCACGCATGGTGCCAGGCAGTTTGGGGCCTGGAAGGCACCACTGCGCCCTGAAGCCAAGAACAGACATGCACTGGGTGACCATGGCCACCACACCACATCATTTTAAGACTAAATTACCATTACCAAAGTTTAGGCCTCCTTATGCATTCTGGGAAAAAATAGTAATTGCATTTATGGTTATTGTTTCGTGGAGATGGAGAACAATCTCTGAAACTGTAGTCAAGGGAGCACCCACCCACCCACACACACACACAGCCCTCTGTGTATTCGTCTGCCTCGTCACAATGACCCCACTTCTGTGGAGTTAAGAGCCCTTTAATAACCTGCCATTACAATGGCTCAGATACTGAGATGGCCATTATGACCAGATGGTCATGGGAACCATCTGCCTTCACCTAGCAACCTTTTTTGACTGTGAATTACTTCTTTTCTTTGTTTCATTTGTTGTTTATTTCAGACCACGAGGCAGGTCTCAGTAATATTTGTTATGGTATGAAACACACGTTGGGAACAAGTCTATTAACTTAATAGACCTGAAAGAACCATAGCTGTACCACGAGGGCCACTGTTAGAATGTTGAACCAGGTTATATGCAAAGAAGCACAATATGTTGCTGACTGAAGGTAGTTATACCAACTGAAGGTAGTTATACCAACTGAAGGTAATTATACCAACTGAAGGTAGTTATACCAACTGAAGGTAGTTATACCAACTGAAGGTAGTTATACCAACTGAAGGTAATTATACCAACTGAAGGTAATTATACCAACTGAAGGTAATTATACCAACTGAAGGTAGTTATACCAACTGAAGGTAGTTATACCAACTGAAGGTAGTTATACCAACTGAAGGTAATTATACCAACTGAAGGTAATTATACCAACTGAAGGTAGTTATACCAACTGAAGGTAATTATACCAACTGAAGGTAGTTATACCAACTGAAGGTAATTATACCAACTGAAGGTAGTTATACCAACTGAAGGTAGTTATACCAACTGAAGGTAGTTATACCAACTGAAGGTAATTATTACAACTGAACAATTTCAAAACCGGTCCAGAAGATGCAGACAAACAGGGGACTTTAATAAATCTGAAGGAGTCAGTAGTGGAGTGATGCAGGAGAAACTGTGCAAAGAAAGTCAAACTCAGAAGGTCTAACCTTGATAGATGTCAACAGAAGTGAAAGACTAATGTAAATATTCCTTAGCCAGACATTTAAGCTGTATGTAGCGATAATCTGATTCAGGACTACTGTCTTCATCATAAGCTGAAAGGGATGATGTGATGAAAGGTGTAACGTTGCAGGTAAGATAAGAGGTAAGAGGTCTGCATGTGGGAAAATGCAGCACATGTTTTCCCTTCGGATTTCCTCAAATGCATATTAATCTGAAAAGATGCGGAAATGTTATCGTGCACCCAAGAATGAGTGGTGAGTTGGTGGTCACACACAGCCTGGTAAGTGCTATTGCATGTTTCAGGAAATACACTGTTATTCACTAGCTAGCCTAGTGTTGTTCACTAGCTTTTATTAATGCAAGATTAAAATCAAGGCTTCTCTCCCCACTAAGCTTCACACCAATCATAGCAGAGCAACCTGCAAGGTGCTAAACGTTCCCTTTGCAAAGGTCGCTACACCTATTCAGTGACTTTCATTGAGCCAAGCATTATTGGAGTGGTCCATCTTTGCTGGTTGGTGTTTGGCTGGAGTTACAAACATGCCTCTGCTGACAAGCAGCCCATTCTATTATACATCTGGAGGAATATCTCCACATCTGCACTGTGCAGGAATGACAGGGAAAATAAGATGAGCTACACAGGACTGATAAATAGTGCATGTAGAGGACGACTGTCAGTGTTGATCGGTCTTAGATTTCCCATTCTTATCTCGTTAATGACAGGCAATGGAATTAATTTATTTGCATGCTATATGCTCTGGGATTGTGGTGTTGTACACTGTGGCTCCAGACGACCTTCATGTCGTTGCTGTATACTTGTGACAATGGCAATGACAATAACGTTGAATCTAATTGAATCTAACACACACATGCCTCTGTTAATTTCTAGTGTGATATTTTAGTGCAGCAAGGCATAGCTCTCCATGTAAACATCAAACATACATTTCATGGCCACGTGGAGAGCGTCTTCGAAAGCCTAGATCCGAAACAAACATTTGTCTGCTTCTAGACAAACGTGCGGCATCAAATTCAAAAGCTGTTCCACTTGTGCATCATTCTGTCACTCAGCTACCCAAACATCCAGCACTCAACTCAGGGACTCGTCTCATTTCAACAATAAGAGACTCTCGGTATCATGGCCTTTCCTGCTGCAATATCCCCCTCTTAAACAGTTAATTAGTGGTAAAAATGAGGTTGGCTTTTCTCTCATTCGTTTATATGGCACGCATGGTTTGGTTGTCGTGACGAGCACTCTCTAGTGCCATCATTATCACTGCCAACTCCCTGAGTCTTCATTACGCTTTTCTTGTTGCACTGTAGCAGTCTTCACAGTTTTAGACGGAAGGGCTCACTGCTATAAAGAAGGAAAATGTTAAAAAATCCTTTATGCTCTGCATTGCAATTAGAGTCCTGGGTTTCTATCAGGGACAACAGTGTTCTCAACAGTTCAATAGATGTATTTATTCAAAAAGCTGTGATGTGATGCTCTCGCTCAAATGCACATACATCAAACCATACAGTAAAGCTATGATTTTATTGGGCCAAATTCCATCTTGTTTTTAGAGTACTTTATAATCTTAACAGTTTTATTAGAGATTGTAGAGATTTACCATCATTACCAAAATGAATGAAAAATAAATTTTTTGGTCGTGCCAGTCTTGTTTGTATGTTATTCAGATGAAAGACAATAAATCACAGTAGGATTTGAAATATATCCCAAAATTAAATACTTGCCTTACAGATCATCACATAACAGGGCAAATCTTAATGCATACACTGCTACATTCTATGAATATGTGGAAGCATGTATTTTGTGTTTCTCACTATTTCAGAATCATGATGATGTTCAGACCAGCAGGTGATCAGTGGCGTTCATCTTCTCACATAAACATTTATATAAAAACACAAGAGAAGAAGAGATACGGAAAGAGGACGGCCATTTGGCGGAGGGCCTGTGTGGATGTTTACAGGGTAAAGAAATTTGTAAATTTAGGAAGTGATCTTAATCTGAGAGGAAGCGATGCAGTCACGATGGAATCCTTAAGTGGCGGGAAAGTGTGAGACGAGCACTTTGACATGCAGCCTGAAGAGCGTCACACCGCACACTCCCATCCTGAAAGCACTCCACAGGACCAAAGCACTCCTTACGGTTTTCTGAACTAATGGCAGAATGCATGCGCACGTAAACATTCCAACACTACCAGCCTCGTCATCATATCAAAGAGATATATTCCTGTTTACTGTGCTGGGACTCAGCGCAAGCCTTGCTTGATATTTAATAGTGCACTTTACAGTGTGCAGAGCCTGAACAGATGCCTCCACAATCTCCATCTGTTTATCTCTCTGTCTCTCTCTCTCTTTCTGTCTATGTCTATCTCTCTTTCTATTTGTCTATGCCACTGTCTCTCTTCTCTCTTTGCCCCCCCCCCCCCCCCTTTCTGATTTTTGACATATGCTGTCCAGAAAGTAGAGTATCCACTCATGCCCATGTGCTGCTATGCAAGCATACTGTCCAGCTATGCCAGCTCCATCTGGTGGTTTGTCAACCGTAGTCTGTCTGTCTGTCTGTCTGTCTGTCTGTCTGTCTGTCTGTCTCTCTCTCTCTCTGTATGTGTGTGTGTGTGTGTGTGTGAGTGATGTGGTGGGAGTTTGAGCTAATATTCAAAAATATAGATATAAATGTTAATCCAATTAATGGCAGCTGAGATGGCTATAAAGCTCCGATGGCTTTGAACTCCCTCAACAGTCACTGTTAAACAGGTGTCAGGCTGCCACTCTGGCATGGCGTCTCACTGAAAGGAGAGAAGATCGTACGCATCTTTTAAGTCCATGTAAAAGGTTCTCATTTAAAAGCAAACGAAGAACAACATGGAACTTGTTGCAATGCAACTGTGTCCAAATCCTTTATTAAAGAAATGAGAGTAGACACATACAGGCATGTATTCATCACATACACACAGACACAGATGCAAACACAGACACATGCACATAGAAACAGGGACAGAGACTCACACACACACACACACACAGATTCTCAACATAACCTTCAGACACCAGACATGTCCGTTACCTCATTGCCAACAAAAATACATAAAAGCAAGAGCAACAAGAACCCCCACTGTTCAATTCAGTCTGAAAGAAACTGTGATATATTCAGAGTTCAGAAAGCCCCATGGCTTTGAAATGAGGACAGGTCTGAACGAAGACACTAATGTCTGCATGGACAAAGAGTCACTAAGCTGCAGTCACAAAGAGTCAGTAAACTAACAGTGGCCTCATTTCCTATGAACATGCAGAGTAAGGCCAACCCAGCCCACGCAGGGGACGTCCGACACAGTCCAGCATCGAGAATCAGATTAGCATGGCTCAATAATTACCTCCTTACAACTTGATTTGTTTGACTTTTACATTTTTCCAACAATGGTTCCATACATCAGTTTTAATTCCTCTGTGAAAGTCTTTGACATTTAACATTTATTCAGCATGCTGTGTGTCTAACAGGATTAGAGGACAGATCAGTAATCAGTGTGACTTACCCAGGCAAAACTCCACTTGTGGAATTCTGGGCATCAGAATGATGTTGGTGTGAGATGGTGGGCCTGAGGGAAAAAGGGAAGATGAGAAGAAACATTTAAACATGAATGCCAAACTTCCTGGAAACATACACTTCCATATATAATTCCCCGCCACACACGGCAAGCGACATTCCTCCAAAGGTCAGACGGCAACGTACTACAGAAATGATTGGATAATGTATTTCCTCGTTCCTCATCATTTCCATTTGACCTTTATCTGTTATAGACACAAACCGCTGAAAACTGGACGCAAAAAAGTTTAATGGGATGTTCGGCAAGTCTGAAGCCATATAAGGGCAAAGGCGTGGCCTGAGGCCATCCCTGCAGAGTTCCCGCCCCCTGGTGACTGAGAACGGGATGAACGCACCTGCCACAGGGACTCTGAACCACCTGATGATTGATGGCAGCAGCCATTTTAGATTATGCAAAGCAAGCGCCATCTATTTTTCCAAAAGAGGTGTGTGTCAGAGTGGCAGAGCTCATGCATCCATCGCCATGAGTGGCATCTGTGATGGACAGCTGAGGGGGGCCGGCTCTGCCCACACCACCTGCCAGCGGTCACCTGCCAAGCCAGCGCTGACCCAGAGCATTCGGCCCGCGAGCATGTGGTCAGCGAGCGTGTGGCGTGTGTGCTCTCCTGCTCGCGGGAGAACACGGCAGGTCTACAGATGAGCTGCAGAGGTGTTACTGTACAGCCAAGCTGAACACAGGTGTCATATTGTCCTCTTTGCGGTAGGAGATGTAGGAGCATATGTGAAGCATGTCTGGGTGTGTGCGGAAAAACACCAGATGTTACAGTGTTCGTCGGTGTGCAGCTGGAGGTTTGGCTTTTATGAGTTAAGGAGTCTAACCTGAGTTTGCCATAACTGAGCACTGAGTAACTGAGTACCTGTTTCCTCATGTTAAGATCCAGGCAGCATCTGTATTCGACTCACTGTCTGGACTGAAGAACCAGCCTCGACTGTCTACAGCACAGGTTGGGAAAGGAAATGACACCATCACGTTGCGATTGGGGTTAGGCAGGGAAGCACAGCAGTCTGGAGTCTGAACACACGTGTTCCACAACCAGGAGACCAGATCTACAATCTCTGCAGCTCTCTTGATATAAAGCCTGATTAGGCTGATTAGTAGTTAATTGTGGTTGATTATCAACACATGAATAACTGATCCAGCTGTGGCCTAAATCGGCAAGGGCCTATAAGTAACCACTCCCCCTGCTCCTCCCCCTTTTGCCTGTGAACGCCCCAAATGCTTTGGTGAACACACATACACACATTTGGTGATACACACATGCACAAACATACTCTCTTTCACTCTCACACACACTCCCCCCCCCCCCTCTCTCTCACACACACACACACACACACACACACACACACACACACACACACACACACACACAAGTCATAATCATTATAGCCATCAAAACTCCCACAGGGCAGGCCCATGGCCATCTGTGCTTGCTTGTGACAATACCCGCACTTTGTATAGAAGTCCATAAAGTGAACCTCAATAAAACTGTTCTTTGATTAACAAGAACGCACAATGACTGGCCCAAGCTGCTCAACATTACAGCGACCTGTGTGCTAACTCTCGCTCTCTGTGATGTAAAGGTCAACTTTTAATTCACTCTAATCTGCCTCACTGCTTGATGGAGTGACCCGATTTCAACTAATCAAAACAACAACTGATCCAAAACGTGCAGAATCGCCTCTTCACACTCAGCAGGTCATGATACAGCACGGCATTTTCCTTCTGAAAACACACACCACTCCATTTTGTCACCCCAAACTCACAACCGTATGCAGGTGCGAGTCAAGCTGCGTATAGCCAGCGGCCAGGCTCCTTCATCCATCTCCAGCATGCTCCAGTTCCTCCACCCCATCCATCAGCTGCTCTCTGCAGGTGGTGCAGAGGGAGGAGGGGCTGGCGCGTACCTGCGCTCAGGTAGCCCGGGCGGGGGGGCTCCAGCACAGTCCGCTCGCCCAGGGGGACACGCTGGTAATCAGCATGATGAACATGGCGGGGTTGTGACGCCTGCGTCATGCACTCCCGCCCCGCAGCTGACCTCCTTCCGCAGGGCATCGCTGCTACCTCGGGGTAAAGAGTTTAGGTGTAGGCGTTTGGGGGACACAAAGATAGAGTGCGTGCATGTGTGTGTGTGTGTGTGTGTGAGTGTGTGTGTGTGTGCACATTTACAGTATAAGTATATTCCTTAGGGACCAAATGTAGGACACGGTCTTGTTTTTGTTGCTGATCTCAGGCCAACATCCTAGGTCTGCTGCTAATTCTACCCTCCTGCAGAAGCCCCCGTGCCTCCTGGAGCAGATAGCTGCCAGTGTTCTACCTGCAGGCACCTTGTCTGCAGTGTCTTCATGAACACACACCTCGATACAGCAGATCCCGTCAGGATCGTCCACGTCCCTCCCAGTCCCTCTCATCTTTCCCCGCCTCCGCGAGACCGTTTTTAAAGTGCTCAAACGAGGGACAAGTGAGAGCCTCGTCTCCACCCCCGAGGGCGTTTCTTTTGGTCCCAGCCACCCTGCTGCTTCAGTCAGCCTTGATTTGATGATGGCACCTTCCTCCCTGATGCGGTGCCCGGTACATAAAGCAGCTATTTAACAAGACAGACGCTTTCTGCACTTCTCACAGACTGGAGAATAACAATCAAACTGAGGCTGTCTGCAGTCAACGTTAAATAAAGGAATGTTTGAAACAATGGTCTTCGGGGGTCCGTGGGGAGCTGGGACCACTTGGATGGTTGTTTAGCACGGGGGGGTTGTGTTTGAGCAAAACAGACTCCCGAGTGGGACGGCTGCTGCGCGTGCTGCCTGTAAGTGATTCTAATTGACCCGCTGACTCCGTTTGGGTGAGTAATGTTTGTTCTAGTGGGGTATCTTGGGAGAGGTTTCTCTAGTCCGCCCATGGAATCCCATTTCTGTCACCTGCCTCCTGTCTCCCCTCCATCAAACAGCAGGACTGAGAAACTGCAACTCACCCGAGTTGCCAAG
This sequence comes from Brachyhypopomus gauderio, assembly GCF_052324685.1. NCBI lineage: Eukaryota > Metazoa > Chordata > Actinopteri > Gymnotiformes > Hypopomidae > Brachyhypopomus > Brachyhypopomus gauderio. Next base: position 12,472,795 of record NC_135225.1, on the reverse strand, counting down.
ACGTCCTCGCTGGTCCAGCCTTACACACAGCAGATGGGGACAAGGTTACGGTAGTGGGTATCTGTGGTGTTTACCAGCTGTGGCACCAGAGGGGAATAACAACCATTTTCTTAACCCACTGGGAGGAAAGAGATTTCTCTTAATGACACTCCTCTAAGCTTCTCTGAGCTTTCCTATCTCATGATGGGGTCAAGTACTGAGACAGAAAGGAGGAGAGAGAGAGAGAGAGAGAGAGAGAGAGAGAGAGAGAGAGAGAGAGAGAGAGAGAGAAAGACAGAGCACAGGAGAGATTGGATGAGATAGAGAGAGAGCAAGAAAGAGAGAGAGAACAAAATAGAGAAGGAAGTAAGAGAGTTTAAGACATTTTCATTACACACGTGTGTGGATTCAGCTGTATGAATAAAACAGTATGCCTGAAAGGCAAGGAGAGGTAAACATGACAGCAACCATGAAACTGCATGTCACACGTCTCCGAGTACGAGTGCCTGCTCCCCTTCAGCATGGGCGAGGCATGCATGACTCTGAGGCGCTCCGAACCTCCAGCGTTTGTTCTCCGAGCTGAGGCATACAGCACGCTCCCCTAGTGCCCCCGCTCGCCCCGCAAATCCCCTTAGCATTCGCAACACGCGAGGGGCACTCAGATGCGCTGCCTTCTACCGGCAAGAACTCGGCAACATCGCGCACGCGGCGAGTCAACGGGCAAAGTCATCACGGGGAACAAAACGGCTGTGGAACAGACGGAGTGAGGGAGGAGGAAAGAGAAGAGACTGAAAGAGAACACGAGAGAGAGAGAGAGGAGACAGAGTGATAATGAGAAGAAAGGAGAGGAACAAAAAGAGTATAATGAGTAGGAAAGTAAGTGTGTGTGTGTGTGTGTGTGTGTGTGTGTGTGTGTGTGTGTGTGTGTGTCCGCGCGCATGCATGTTTGTACGGAAGGACGTACAGTGAGACGCGAGTAGGTAGGTGACTCACCAGATGCTGTAGCTGCTCTGGTCAGACTGTCTGCCTCCATGGCGACTGTCCCACTGTTCCGCACGCGGCTGGCGCCACCTCAGAGTGCGATCCGCGCACCGGCGCTACCCAGGACCTCCAGGGACCCGACGGGACAGCGGACGGAGAAGAGCTCTTTCCTCAGAGAATCCCCCTCGATGGCACGAAGAGGTCTGGAGGAGGACTAGCGCACGGCCAGCCTGTGGGAGGAGGAGGGGGTGGTCCTGGAGAGGAGGAGGGGGGGAGCGCGATGGAAGAGGGGGAAGATGGAGGGAGTAAGAAGAGGAGAGAGGAGACTCGGCATTAGGCTCACTGCATCGCTCAATCCATCAATCTCTCTCTCGTCAGTGACACTTCCAGAACACACCGCCACGTCCCCCTCTTCCTACCGTGCTCTCGCTCCCTCTCTCCGTCTCTCAGACCCTCGCTCTCTGCCGTCCTGCCTCTCTTTGCTCTCTCTTCCCACTTTTTTCTGTCTCTTTTTGCGCTTTAAAAAAATAAATGAGAAGTTAATTAGAGAAAGCTTGAACACTGAGCTTCTTAAGAAGCCTTTGCTCCACAGCAGGTGAGTGGCACACGCAGACAGCTCAAGAGAGCATGAGAGAGAGAGAGAGAGAGAGAGAGAGAGAGAGAGAGGATGAATGCAAAAGAGAGATAAAGCACAGAACAGCTAGAGAAAGTAAAAAGAAGAATGCAGAGACACATGTACCCAAGACTACCACTAGACTAACAATTACTTAAATAATTGTTCTATTGATTAGCTTGTCACTTCTAATTATAATTACATTTGGATTTATTTTTATATAATTTGGCACAAATGTGAATATACAAATCTATACTTACAAAATAAAAGTTGTAGCTTGGAACCCGATTATCCAAGGATTTTCTTCCTGGGTAACGCTCCTCTCTGCAAAGTTCATGAGCACTTCCCTATTTGGAATGTTTACATTTATGTTCCAACTTTCCATCTATTTCTATCTCTAAACTAGTATGCTTTTAACATATTTTTCCTATACTCAAACAAGAATTCCACTTTGCAGATGCCTTAAAGCACACCAGTGTAGCGTTAAATGTTTGTTCAAATTAAGACTTTAATTTCCACATTTGAAAATTCCATTTAAAATTATTTACACAGGGAATTGCAATTTGTACATATAAAAATACAGACTTGCAGAATTAAGTAATTAAGTAACTGAATAGTCTCTAGTAAAAATTCAGTTCATACTAATGATATTTCAGTTCTTGCACAACTTTTCACTCTTTCATCTTAATTGGGCCAACATTCCTTAATAGCAGTATGTGAATATTTAATAGTGCTAGCTGAATTCTGATGAGGAAGACAGAGGTTCTTTCTGTCGGTCATGGCGTTCACCTCAATAGAAGGTGTAAGGAGCAGACAGTAGAAGACAGGAGAAGTTTGGAGACAACCACCCTGGAGGTTCTCCTGCCCCAACTGTCTCACCTACGCACCCATACCTGTGCTGTACAAGGCGGGCAGTCATGTCTCGTACAGACAGACCAGTCCCTGCCATTGCCATGAACCCCAGCGGCTCAGCACTAAGCCTCATGACACAGAGTGCATCCCTGCCCCACCCTACACAACCCTGCACCACCCTGCACAACCATATCTGATAAAAACAATTATTATTATTCCAGAGATGAATACAGATGTCTGTTGGACACCCACCACGCTGTTTTGTTCTACTCTTTTCTTGTTATGTATTCATGTTGCAAACACTATCCAATTGTAAAGAAAAATGTAAATGAGTATGTAAATTATGACATAATCCACCCACCACATGTAGCTAAACTACCGTCGGCTAGAAATTCACTACCTACAATCTTTATCATTAGTGTTATTAATGCCATTATATGTTGTGACACTACATGTGCCTCTTGGAGTGGGTGTGTTTATTTCTGCATATGTGTGTGCGAGAGAGAGAGAGAGAGAGAGAGAGAGAGAGGGGGGGGGGGGGGACTGGGCTGGGTGTTTGGCTGTGGAACACACTATGAGCATAAAGCTGTTCCCCCAGTTAGCCTCTGCCATTGGACTCTCTGGAGAGTCCTGTGTGTGTGTGTGCATGAGAGAAAGAGAGAGAGAGATTACAGAAATCACAAATCACAGGGCTGGGGGGTTTGGTGGTGGAATGCACTATAAGCATAAAGCTATTCTCCCAAACTCATTCTGTGTGTGTGTACACTTGTTCTATGTGTGTGTGTGTGTGTGTGTGTGTGCGTGCAAGTTCTGTGTGCGTGTGTGTGTGTGTGTGCGTGCAAGTTCTGTGTGCGTGTGTGTGTGTGTGGTAATTATACTCTCATTAAATAAAGCGAACTAGCAGGTTTTTGAATTCAACTGCTGCTTTTCTCCTCTCATTGCTATTTTCTCGTGTTTGAATGCCAAAGACTGATCTGTTCAGCTCAGAACTCTTGGTCTGGGCCCTTAAAGAAAAGGGATCAGATAGTCTGATAATGTCAGTCTGCAGGGGCAAACATCACAGTGAGTCAAGGCATCGTCTCCATTAGCATTAGGGCTAAATGGAGAAAAATGTCACATATATCCAAACACATATTTACACATGCTGGCAAAGACCCAAAGTCAGGGGTCAGACTGAACTGTGCTTCTCTGTGGACTGAAACCAGATATTGTCATCACATCTGCATGTCTGCATTTTTGGTGCGCTCTACATTCCAGCGTTTTCACAGTGTTTCTGGCAGAGGGACTCATCAATGGCTCCGTCCTCGACAGGACCCAGGCAGGTGCACGTCACCATCCTGCTACACAGCTTCCTGCACCATGTCACCGCGGAACTGCACCCTCAGGAGCAGAGTTCTAGAATGGCTAGCATGGTACATTCAATGACTCTCTCTCTCTCTCTCTCTCTCTCTCTCTCTCACACACACACACACACAAAAACATATTCCAGGTTGAGTTACTGTAGTAAGAGTTATTCAAAATTGTAGTGAAGGAATGAAGTACACAGAGTTCCAGAGTAACAGGACATTTCACATCATCAGCTGTGCAAGCAAAGTGCTCTCCTTCTCTCTCTCTCCCTCTCTCCTTCTCTCTCTCTCCTTCTCTCTCTTTGTATATATTTACACAGTACAGTACACTACAGTACTGCACACAAGACTTAGGCCACCATTTGATTAATTGTTTAAGCAATGGTATAATTACCTATATATAATTATTTCTATTAGAATTAATCCAGAAAATGCTGCACATTTCTATGCATTTTTAGATTTTAAAAAATCAGCATATATAGGCTACAGTGACGTGATGTCCGTTTACATCTGAAGAAGCCACAATCTCAAGAAGAATTCAGGGAAGTGCTGAGAGAAGCCTGGTATAACATACCATATGATTACCAGAAGATTTCCAGAATACTGAACACTAAACACTGATGTTTGCCTCTAGAAGCCATTTGTACAGTAGTGTACACACACAAACACACACAGACCACTTTAAAGGAGTAAATATGCTCTTATGTAGAAATTTTCACACACAACCATCTCTAGAGAATGACCATCTCCAGAGTTTACAGAGAAGCATTGCAAAAAGAAAATATCCAGTGATCAGCAGTTAATGGGCAAAAAGACTGTGTTGATGTCAGAGGTCAGATGAGAATGGCAAGACTAGTTAGGGTTGACAGAAAGGCAACAGACACTCAAATAATTAGTCATCAAAGCAAGGTATGCAGAAGAGTATCTCAATGTACTACGTGTCGAAACCTTGAAGCTGATAAAGCAGCAGACTACATCGGGATGGTTATTCTGATGGCTACATCTAGCATGACAATGTACCATGTCACAAAGCTTGAATCTCTAACTGGTTTCTTGCACATGATGACGAAATGGCCTCCACAATCACCAGATCTCGATCCAGTAGATCACCTTTGGGATGTAGTGGAACTGGAGATTCCCATGATGGGTTTGCAGATGACAAATAAGCAGTAACTGTGGGATGCAGTCATTGCCATCATGTTTTATCATACCAACATTTATGTTTCAGCACCTTGTTGAATTCATGCCACATAGAATTTAGGCACTGAGGCAACAGAAGATATATTGTGTGTGTGTGATGTCTGTATACATACACACACCCACAGTTTTTGTTGTACTTTGACAATATCCTGCATTGTCGGAGTCTGCATTTTACTGCAGTGTGACGCCTCTCCACACTTGAACTGACAAAACACACACAGCCACCCACCAGAGAAATAATAATAAACACACCGTGCTCAGTCTAACTGCATCCATCCATCCAACAGCATCACAGTAATCTGCTACCAGCACTTAATTTAGCGATTGTGTAATTTTTAATGGGGCTGTAGTTAAATTTAATCAGAAACTCCAAATTATCATTAAAGCATTTACAAGCAGGCTGTTGCACTAAGATTCTGATGTTGATTTCTTATTTAATGAACAGTCTAATAGATGCATAGATTTTACCTTGTGGGTTAAATGTTTTTTCCTTAACGTATGCATGAGAGTTCATGTTTTCAAAACTACTCAGGCAAGGCCCAGAAAAGCATTTTGCTTTGCTAAACATGTTCAGTTTCCAAAAAGCAGTAGCAAAGCCAAACTCTTTCCCATCGGTTTCTGTGCTGATTACATCATTATTTAATCGCTTAAACATAAGTGCATTTATCTTCATTTTTCAACATCAAATACTGTTTGCTGTGTTCTGCTGGGTACACCCACATTCTCGCTACTCACACAGGAGATTTACTTGCCAGAAAAGTTGTCTTATGAATAAAGTCAAGAAAGTCAATAAGTAAACTCATACACTTTAGATCAAACCTCAATTTCAAGAAGAAAGGTTCACATTTTCAAACCATTCCCCAAACTGCAATTTGTGATACAATTTAAAGAATCACTGTATATTTCTCCAACTTCAATATGTTTGGTGAATAAAGTAGTTCTAGGTTGGTGTCCAGGAATCATGGGTTTTCCAGCCTGCCTCAGGAGACAGGAGTGATGCAGGACATACAGATACAGATTATATCAACCAATAAATGAACTATCAAAGACCACGACACAGAACAGGACTTGCACGTGAAGTTCAGATTCAAAATCCTCCATCTTTAACAAGGCTATACGCAATAGCCGAAAAAACAGCACAGATGTACATGCCCAACATTCTTCTGGTACGCCCAAATATCCAAAAGAAGGCCATGTTTTGCCTTCAAATATGCAGTTTGTGTGCGACCTTTACAATATAACCTCTTTCACACTGAACCATTTTGCTCACACAATGCGTTCCTTGACTGCAAAGCAAGTTTGCTACAGGCAACATCATTTAGAAATTCGCATATTATTCACACTTTTTTTGATCATCTGTAAAGAAAATACTACTGAATATCTTCTGCTTTCCTGGGACTGTGGTAAATATGTAGGCAACATTTTGAGATTAGGGGCCCTTTGAGATTAACTGATTAAACGTCTTTGAAAGCGCTCGCAGGTCTGCATGTGTACTCACTCAAATACACATACTCTCCACGCACCACATATTAACATTCAGATCTGTTCTTCGTAAAGCAATATGTGCCTGATTAAGGCCAGACCGATGGTAGCAGAGGACACAGATCAATAAAGAGGGAGGGGGGAGAAGGAAAAGCAAGAGTGAGGGAGTGAACTAGAGGGAGAGAGAGATGAAGAGAGAGACAGCTCAAAGGCATGCTAAAAGAGAGCAAGAAAGCGAGAGAGAGACAGAGAGAGAGAGAGCAGGAGACCTCAAATGAATACGAAAAGAGAGAAGACAGGAGGACAAACCCACGGTCTCTTTAGTTATTCAGCTCAGAGCATGACGTTGCTCTCCGTCCCATTTACCAGCCCAGGCAGACATCACGGCTGTTTAGAATTCCACGCCCGACTCTGGCATGCCATCAAGCAGGCTGCGGCCATGCACTGATCCCGACTGGACTGGCGAAAACCTGCCAGACCCTCAAAGCCCCTGAGATCGTTTCACTGCAATCCCAGAATGCCTCTCTATTGGCCTCTGTTGACAAAGATGCACCAAACTATCTCACAAATTGCAGATTCAGTGAACCATCACCAAAATCAGGTGAACTTCTCTCACCTAAACAGACTCTCCAAACTCCATCGCCAAAACCACAGCCACACTTTTTCTTTCATTTATTATTTTGCTTTCACCTCTCCTTATGCTTTGGTGCAGCAGCTGAGGAGAATATTGCACTGAGTATATGGCCAGACGGTTCTTGTAAGCCTGTGCTTTCAATAACATTGACTTACCATTAGGCAAGAGAAACATGGGCGAAGGTAATTATTGGGAAGGAAGACTACACAGGCTCATCTAATAGAGAGAAAGTGCAGGCCATGATTCATCCATGTCTTCCCCTTTCTCTCTGTGGCTTTGACAAATATGTTTTAATAAGGAGAATAATGATCCAGTAAACGCTGTAATGAGATAGAACGGTAATAGTGAGTAGGGTCAAAGGTCATGTCAGACAGCCCCATGGCGACTCATACTCCATCTAAGTTCATAGAGGTTCACTTGGTTAACTAAGCAAAAAAAAAGGTCAGATAAATGAAAAAGAATGACATTCTGATATAGCCTTGGAACAGTTTATTTCCCATGAGGTTTGACTAGTCATTGTTAAAGGCTAGGCATTCAGGTGATGCCCCCTAGTGGTGAAGCTGCCATGAGCATCAGGAATCTGATGGAAGGGCTGCCACTGTAGTAAGCGATTCAAGACATAGTGATAAAGGGCGATCTGTATTTCTGAGGAATATGTCAAGAGTTCTCTTTACACAGGAGCCAATCTTGGATTTCTTCTTTGGTTTCAAACATCTCAAGATGTTTGGATGGCGTGCCAAGCATTAAGAGAGAAACTAAGAGCAATCGTTGCAAGCATTCGTCCTGTGAGTGCCCTGTGGCTCGACCCGAGACCGTGTGGAATTCATGACAGGTCATCTCCACTCTGAGCACTCCCCTTAGCTGCCTGTTCAAATGTAATATTGCAGGTGTGTGTCCTGGGGCCTGCATGCCTGGAGTGTGTTTTCTCGGATGTGTGTAATACCTGTAGGTTAGAGAGAGAGGCGAACCCAAACAGACTCCTGCTGTTTTGTCACCCGCTCTGCTTTCCTGCCACAACACACCAGTAAGATGGGTATTGATTTCTCATCATGTCAGACTTATTGCACATCCTCTTTACCTTCACAGTAACGGCTGCAGCAGCCGCTGTCGTCCCGGAGACCAAGACTCATACCCAGAGGACTCCCTCTGCTGTCACAAGCAAAGAAGCTCATTGATTTTCACCCACCCCTCCTCGATCCTTGTTTACTCTCTTCTTATTTCCACTTCTTCATATTTCTTAATATCACAGAAGTCCTTTTTTTCCTTTCTTTCATTCTTTCTTTCTCTGCTATGACCACAAACTCTGGTATCTGTAGCTCCTTCTTTCTGCCTCAGCTTTGAACTCCTCTACGTCCCTCCCTCCCCCACACCCGTAGCACTGAGTGCATACGGCCTGGAGAACAAGACGCTGAACACAGACACTAAACGTGCTCTCCGGCATAAGCGTTCAGTTAGCATAAACAGGGAATACAGCTTCCCCAAAACACTGAAACAATGTCAAGCCAAAAGCACAACTGAACAGTGACAGAAATAGCACTGCTTATGAATTTGTTCTTGTGGTTGCATGAGAACGACCCACAACATTAAAGAATCAGATCACGAGAGCAGTATAATTTTCAAACCCCAGAGAAAAAGCATAGGAAAGCCTATTTTTTTTTACACAACATGCCTTTTAAGGATATAACAGGATACTGGATCTTTCAGACAAAGGTTATATGTTTTTGGAAAACACAACTCCAATGCTTTCATGTCATTTTTCAGTAAACTTTAACTTGACCTTTAAGATGACCTGACATAGCACATAGTGGTAGTGGGACTGAAATCCATTCCATTGCATAAACACCTGGAGATATACAACTAAACAGCCTTTAATACGATTGAGCATCAGTAGCTCTACAGACTGCTAGTCTGCAGAGTCGCTGTGTCCTGCCATCTCTGGAGGTTGGCCCGTTTCTGCAGGCCTGCGCTCATCAGACCCACCGGCACCAGCGGATCCAGTTCCTGCTCGTGGAGGTCATAAATAAGACAGGAGTCCAAGAAGGGGTCATTATCCACGGCTACCTGGACTCTGCCTGTCGCAGCAGCCTGGGCTAATTTCTAATAGGCGAGTGCAGATGGCATGTGGAGATAACAGAGGTGCTAATATTACTCTCCGCTGTGTGTGTGAGTGTGTGTGTGTGTGTGTGGGGGGGGGGGGGGGTGCAGGCTGGGCTGAAGGAAGACCAGCTAGAGGTGCTAGAGACGGCAAAGCAACTGCAGTGCGATGGCTGCTGTAAGCGAGAAGTGTTCTTAAACACACAAACGGCTTTCAGAAAACAGAAGCCGGTAGGCACGAAGCAGACGGCACAGCCTCCACCAGCATTCAAGTCCGTTTTAAACTCTAGGAATAATTGAAAGGACGGCCAGCAGCCGGCTCGGATAACCAATGAAGATGTACAACACACAGACAGTCCCAAACACTCACGCAGCCACTCACTCTCTTATACGGTCTTGTTTGATGCATTTGGAGAGAATTCATATTTCTTGGGTTTTTTTCACTCCTTGTTCTCTGCGGTAGCAAATAATCAAAACAACACAGAAAAGCAATTTGGATGTAGGCAGGCCCGCTTCTCCCACTGCAAGCATTAAACAACCTCTCCATGCCACAGAAGTCCGACTTCATCCCTCCCTACTCTGCAGCCAAACCCAAGATAGCTCACAGTAGTGGAAGACTTCAAAACCCCTTCTTCCCTCATCCCCCTATATCAAAGGAAAACCCTAACGAAGAGGAGCAAGGACACCCCTTCATGCTTATGTCATTAAGAGCGTGGAGAGCAAATAAAAGCATCTCCCCCAGCGAGCCGTCAGTTTCCCCTTTATACTCCGATGGAGGAGCTGAGCTCCAGCCGTGACTCCGCCCAGCTCATCAAAGGCTTCAGCTCTAACTCATGAAGCCTCCCTATCATGGCTTATTTCAGTCACACAACTTTTACAGGACCAACTTCTCAAATTAAAGCTGAAATAATGAAGGCAGAAGCACATTAATAGAAGTATTAAGTGCTGAACTTTGACATAGTGCAGTGAAGGTGTATGCATTGGCTATAATCAAATTCCTATGTCTCCCATCACAACAGTAAAAATAGCTTTACATAATAGCGTAACATTCGCTTAGCTTAGCTTAGCTTTGAGCTGGGCTTATGACTGTAGTTAATAAACAGGAAAAGATTTATTCAGAATTTCTCGCTGACTTGATTTGACTGGTCATCTGTAAGTGCTGTGCTATGTCATTATGCGTAACTGTCTGTCAGAGTTTATTACTTGATTGGTTGGACCTTCCTATCTAAGTAATTCCTACAGCACACTCATATCTTAATCACACGGCCGGTGACAGATTTAAGCCCTCGCTCATGCCAAGAGAAGAGAATCACATTTACTTGGCCACAGAATAGCTCTTCTGCCTCCTTGCACATCACCCCCTATGGGATGATGGTCTTCCAAAAAAGCCCTTTTGCTGTGATGAAAGTGTGGAATCAAATTGAGGGGTCGAAACCTTTTTGGATATTTCAGGTGCCTCTAAGACTGCCTAGCCTAGGGGGTTGAGAGCTAGCTTTGTCCTCTGTCCCATGTATACCATATCCTTCTATAGTACTGTGTGCCTTTTAGCAATGCTGACCAGAGCTATTGGAAAAGTATACATTTGGTTATTTGTAGAGGTGGAGCAGATGAAATTGAATTGGCTGCTCCTCTTTCATGCATGACAATTCTGAGGATAAAATAAAAGCACTGGAACCTCTGATCTCAGCCCGCGATCGTGGGGGTTTTCTCGGACCGAGCCCCGCCCCAGGCCGTAGCAGTGGCTGCCTGGCATTCAGCTTCCCCAGGAAGGCCCGGCCCATGCAGGTGCCCACAGGGAGAGCCTCGGATCAGAGAGAGCGAGAAATAATGCTTCACTTTCCAAATAGCATGCCCCTCTTCTGCAGCTGGGGCCTACAGTTCCCAAGAGCCTTTGCAGCGCCTTTGATCTGGTGCAGGAAAGGCTGAGGCCATGGGGGCATATGAGGATGCGATTTTATTGAGAATGTTCAGGCTTTCATGAGGAGGCAGAATATGGCTGGGGACTCACTGATTCATGAACTTCACTCTTCATCTCAGCTGAGCTGCCCATGGGCCACCATAGCAACCTTGCAAGCTAAACCAAGATAGGGGTTTAGCAAGCATATTAAAACAGACACACAAGGGTATGCACGTGCACACACACACACGCATATGACATGTGCTTGCACAACACTTCTTTTATTGTTGGGGTTGTTTGACCCTGCTAAAGTAAATAAACATGCACACTTGCAGACAGGCACTCATTGGGAACAGAGGAGCCTGGCATGGGATGGTCTAGGGTGGCAGAGGGAGCTCTGTCTGTCTGGCCGTCTGTGAAAATGTCTGGCAGTGCTCCTGTAGAACCTGCCAAGGCTCCAGCAGGGGAGGTCGCGCAGCATGGGCAGGGAGAGGGGGCTTTGGAGGGGCCAGGAGCAGAGCAAAGAAGTCCTGCTGTCCACGAAGCCCGCATGCAATGAATGAGCAGCCATCCTCTGCAGACCCGCAGGGGGCGTGGTCCACAGGGGGCGTGGCTCCAGACCTGTCCTGGGCTCTGCACATGGGGCACATACATCATAGCCAAGGCTACCTGCTCTAACTCAGCTGAGGAATGTTTTAGTAGAGTTGGACCATAAAAGACAAAGTTTATTACATGCTCTAGGCTTCTACACAATAAGACTTAAAAACTGAATAACACCGATGAAGCAACTCTTTTTACCGTCCCGTGTGTATTTTAAGATTCCATTTAAGACTTATTTTAAGACTCCTTTCTGTATGGTAAAACTCATTTTTAGCTTCTCTGTAAATGTTACAACTCTATCAGCAGATTCCAATATTACAGCCCACATTCCAGTCTGAGGTCAAGGTGACAAAGCACAGTACATACGTAGCACTGCCCGCCCCTCAGGTTTTTTTAATAAACGTCTAGAAATCATGCACCGCCATCACAAGACAGAAAACAGTGCACGCTGTGACTTCATTATGAGACTGAAAGTAGATTATAGACATTCAAGAGCGCACGCTCCCTGCAGGTGAAAAGGTCATGGTCTGCCTGCAGGTGAAAAGTTCAAGGTCTCCCTGCAGGTGTCCTGGTTCCCCTCATGCACCTCAGACCTCTGACTCTAAGGAGCATGACAAACAGCGAGTAACGTCTTAACACTCTCCCCTCCACCATGCTCTTCTCCATCTCTGCAAGTGGGTTAGAGGCAAACTGTACACCGAACCCTGCCCACTGACCCCCGGGGACCTGCCCCGCCTCCTTGCCAGACACGTGGAACTCTTCCAGCTCTGGCACAACTCACTCCCTACCAAATGAGCTGTCAAATATTCATTGCGGGAAAATCGTGCCAACACACAGTCTGGCCAAATGTCACTGCATAATGAAAGATGCCAAGCGAAATACCACGGAGACAAATTCCAAGATGCTGCTTGCCGGCATCTCCATTTAGAGGAGGTTGAGGGTCATTCCTCTAGGAAGCAGCACGGTACCTTTCCCAGCTGCTTTTAAACCGAAGTTGGTCACAGCCAAACATGCAGGTGTTACTGCTCCAACATTACAGAAGGAAGAGGAGCCTCCTGGGGAACTGAGTGGTCTGCCACTGTCTTTTCTAAAAATCCTCAAAATGGCTCATTTGTTTTGGTTGGAGACGTTCAGTGTTGGATGCTATGCAGTCAATTTTACAGACACAAGGCCAATTGGTGGCCTTGGTCAGCAGGAATTGCAGAAATATGCACTTACAAATCATCCTCAATTAGATCCATTGGGGCAAACCAGAACAAGGTTTTGCCCATTACCGTTTAGAATAGTGCTCAACAAATGACAACGCTGCAGATAGTAGTGTTCTGTCCACCCGGAGTCGAGGGGTATGACCACTTGCTCTCAGAGCCGGACCCAGGGCAGCAGCAGGGTGAGCAGGGCCGCCCGCCAACAGGGTCTCCTCAATTCCGTTTAAGCTCACGGTCTTGCTGGGGCTAGGCCTCTCCCTTAATTGATCCCACAGGTAGACCAGGAGGCCCTGTCACCTTTTAAATGAGGCACCCAGGGATCCTGAAAGCAAGATAACACATGAAGACCTGACAGGCATAGAAAAAAGAAGGTAAAAAGAAGAAAAAAAACACTGAATAACTCCAACTTCCCCAGACTGGTTAACGTCAAGTTCTGCATCACTTCATTGCCTCATAATGGCTATTAAGCAATCGATAATGACTGTCATCCGCTAGAGAGCTGTACAACTGTGAACTATTGCTTTCTCCCGAGTCTCTACTTTAAAAAGACAATTTGCACCATTTAAAGGATGGGGAAATTCAGCCTGCTTTTTCCATTGCTGTATTATATGAATCATCTGAAGAGTATATTATCAGTGGGCTGATGAACACAGTCAACTGACTAAACTGACACTTTATTAGAGATATATATGTGACACCCTACTGCAGTACGAACTTTAACCCATCTGTTTCTATGCATGATTTGTCAGCAATCCTCCATGTATGATCAGTTTCTTAAAACAAGAAGTAGCAGATTACTTTAAAATGCAGAAGTAATGCTCTCATTACATTCATGTATGTAACTACACCAGCAGCACCGCTGGGCCTGACAAAGTCTCAGCCACAACCACGCCACTGCCGTGTCAGCATTGAAGCTGTGTTGAGATGAATATTCAGTCAGCAATGTTCTTGTGGGGGGGACTAAACCACTGGTGAATAGAGAGTAGGATGACTGACAGACATGGCAACAGTTCATGGTAACAGATCAATTACAAATGCAATTGTAAGACCATAATTCCTATTCAAGTGGCCAGTGAGTACAGGTGCAAAGTAGATGTTTTGACTGAAATCCAGTCTGTACAGTACAATGATTAGTTGTGTGCTACCACAATATAAACCTGTAAATCTAAAAGGTTATGCCTTTTTTTTTTTTTTACAATACTACACTCTTGACATCTACTTAGTTAACTTTGGAAAATTACAGCTCAGTTCATTGTTAACCTGGAGATGCACCCTCGATAAGTGGAACCGCTCAGAACCCCACGTCCACCGTCATTATTCCATCACAGATTAATGGTAACATTCTACGGCAAACACAGATATGTGTGTGCAGAACCTTCCATGGCCTTCCAGGATGGAAAGAACCCAATTGTAGTTCGACAAAGTTTCTCGCCACGTGCCGAAGAGAACGCTGCTGCATCAGACGCTAAACGTGGCGTTGCCGTATGGCGTGAGCTGCCTACGATGTGTCGAGTGCTGCCCCTCCCCCACCGCCTCTCTCACAATCCATTACATACTCAACATTCCGTTTGGGAATAGCTTTTCACCGCTTATGGAGGTGTCACGATTAATCATGTACGGCTGGGGACGTGGGTTTTCCCCGTACGTATATTGGGGGGGTACTCTTCTTGCTCCACTGATTAATGCTTCACCACATAATAAAACACTGGGCTGCAGGCAGGTTTGACAGCTGGAAGTTGTTGATGTGGGTAATGATCAGAATTACCTTTGTGTACGTGCACGTGTGTGTGTGTGCGTGCATTTTTGCTTGTGTGTATGCATGCGCATTTCTGACACTTGATTCATTATGTCTATTCATTATGTCTATTCATTACATCTTCCTGCATAAATTTAATTTTATGAACATAAAGCAAGCTAAAGAGAAGCTTATGAAAGTAGATGTGTAGTGGGATTTTTTCGCTCATGCTCCCAGCCAAAAACATGCTGCCACACTGTTGCCAGTGCATTTCAAAGTGATGAGGTGGTAAGGTCACCACTCACTCCAGCCCTACCACTGCAACATCTGACACCCAGTACAGCAAGACTGACCGCGACGAACGAACACTTGAACATCCTGTACTGTCGGGTCCTGAATTGTTCCCTAGTAGAACCATCATACAGAATGATGCCTATATACATAATCATAATACTGGTGAACTGTTAATGTTTTCTCAATAGGAATGTTCGTCAGCTGCAGCAAAGAAAACCAACATGTCTGAATGTCAATTTGTTACAAAACTGAACACTGTGTAACTAAAGCTAGGTAGTTCCATTTCAAACACAATATAATATAATAAGATAAAGGTGATTTCATGAAGAAACAAAAGTTTTTTTTTTAATGACTGCTATTTCCTTCTGGATATGACAAGTTGACAAGTGATCATAATGTCTTCTTGGCTAACTTTAAATGATATTTGAATTTTAAAAACTATTGCATTGTTAACTTCTAGCAAACTCCTTCAGGCAGGCAATCCAAGCAAGTTATGTCTACTTAAGTGAGACTGCACATATTACAAAGGGTGCTATTATTAAATTCTCTGTTTAAAGTTCCATTTCATTTCATGGTTGTCCCTGCATATAGAACACCTAGCTGAGCAATCTGATGAATAAGTTGTGTTTTTAAAAAAAGCTACACAGGACCTACAGGAGCTACACTTGGAAGGTTTTACAGACGATGATGGGAGTGAGATCCAGGTGTGAACGAGAGGCCCACCCTGGTGAGGTTTCCATCCACACACACTCCTCCCTCATCTCTCCATCACTACACCTATTTTTCTACACAATCACGCTAGTTAAGCCATAGGAGCACATGGGCTTTCATCTGTACCTACTGGATCCCAACACTGCTGGTAGGAACACACATACGTGCACGTGTGCGCACACACACACACCTCAGTTCCCCTCCATTAGGAGGACCTGCCTCTCTCTGATCGAATGTTTAAGATGCATCTGTGATCCAAGTGTGAGGGGAAAAAAAACCCCATGTGAATCAATCCCTCCAATTCAACAATAAAGACTGCAAATGTGTTTAAAGGGAGATAAGCTTCAAGAGGGCTGCGAAAGTTTTCGCTACACCACCAGTCTTCCGCACCTCCATGAAAAATGCATGGCAACCACTCAGCAAGCAGCGCAATTGTTTTCGTGGCGGCCGGAATGGAGGCAGAGGCCCCAGAATGCATGAGAAACTCCATCCATCCCGGGGAGGGAGGAGAAACGCTGACCTGCTAGTGCCACACCGCAAATGCAAAGCAGAGGCAGAATACAAAGGGGATGCTGCAGGAAAAGTAGAAGATGTGGAAGGAGTGGAGGAGGAGGGAGAGAGTGAGGGAGGACTCGTTTCTGGCTGGGGAGTGGCAGGGGAAAAAAAAAAAAGTTTGCTTCGGAGACCCAGCAGGAGTCGGGTCCACGCAGGTTTGATTGCTCCAGGCTTAATTAGCCTGAGAGAACCGTGGCAAGCAGCTTGTCATGTTGCAGTATTTGTGCTGTGACACTTACTTCTTGGAGAGCTGTTCAATCATTTCAAAGCCCTGCACCGCTCTCTCTCCTCTCTCCTATTAATGAATCGTGTTACACCCAGACCAGCGTATCACCATGACAGCACTGCTGTTCTAACCAGTGCTTTCCATGGCAAAGGGAGAAAAACGTGCACACACACACACACACACACACACACACACACACACACACACACACACACACACACACACACACCCCAAGAGAGGGAGCTAAAGTTTTGATTCTTCCTTCCTATTACAAGTTCCTTTCCTGGCAAGACTGATGTTCAGCTGCCAGGTAACAGTGATGGGGGTGTGATGGAGGATGAAGGACAACCTCTCATGATTGCATGTCCTCCAGAGCCTCTGGAAGAGGAGCTAACCTTTCACTCCCAGAAGGAGATGTCATCCTCCAGCACTTAATTGCTTAGTTGAAGGGAAAAATAAATTCAATTTCCTTAAAAGGTCAAAGCCTGAAATGTCCAATTATGAAACTCTTTTAATCACTTGGGTTCGATATGAGGCCTAAATGACAATGACATGTGGAGTGGCGTGTGAGAGAGAGAGAGAGAGAGAGAGAGAGAGAGAGAGAGAGAGAGAGATCCCTACAGCGAATTTCAATGAGGACATCCATGTCATTTTTCCCACCAGCTGGATTCTAATTCTAACGCAAGGCTCCAACACCACAAAGCAATCTTTATTCCTCTGTGTGTACACACAGAATTCACCTCATTAGTTTATTTATTATTCCAGATTTAATGATAACACTTGAGTGGTTAAAATAAATATATGACAAAACAGGCTGGTAGCAGAGTAATAACAAGCCACTTTGTTTTGGATATTTCACAAGATGAGCTAAAGACTTTTCTCAATTTTCTCATACCTACTCGCTCTACAAAGCTAATGACAACCTTTTCATCTTTCTTCCTCATACACAAACACAGGCACCCAAACAAACATCACACAACCAGATGAATAGGGACATTTGCAATCAATACTCACTAGAACTCTTGGCCCCAAGATGGGGGCCAAGGAACGTACACTCATCTCATGTATCGGAAGTGACTCTAAGCTCCTCTCTGGTGCCAGCTCCCCTCTGTGCATCACAAACATCCTCCCTCTCTTCTTCCTTCATCCAAATCACACCTTTCTTTCTCCTGATCAAATGGCTTCACTAGGGACCACACAGCCCTGCACCCTTTATAGGCGTGGCAGCTATCTGGGATTACCTGTTCTCTTGGGATCATGCAAGGACTTTGGGGGTACCGAGGATCCCTGGCTCCTACCAAGCTATCTTCAGTACTTCAGCACGAGAACTAAAGAAGATTAAAGATGGCTTTATAACACCATTAAGAAAAAGGCAGGGACAGTGGCAATCCCGACTGGGCCACAGGAGGATCTGCACAGTGACATCATTATGACCGGTCCCAACCACAGCAGATCTGGGTCTTTGGAGAAAGGCCCCAGGCAAGCGGTGCCTGATGCTTCAATGCTGCAACATATCACAGCCCTGAACTCACTCACCCAGCTCATGGTCTCAGCTCACATCCTCTCCACACCAACTCTCCCATCCACCTCCTCCTACCTCGCGCTCACCTTCCGCTCTTCCTCTGGCTTTCGTCAGCACTCGCACATTAAAAGGTTACACCTCCTTATGCATCCTGCTTTCTTTCCCTCTTTCCTGGTCTGCATGCCTCACAGCGGCTGTGTTTCCCACTTCGTCCCTTGCCAGCAGCCTGCTGTTCCACCGTACAGCCCTGGCCCAACCGCAGGTCCCTGCCCCCTCCCCGTCTCTGAGCTGGGGGGGGGGGGGGGGGGGGGGGGGGGAGTGCAGGAGCACAGAAGAAATCCTTTCATTTTGTCTCCACTACAGATCATCAAAGTAGAGCATAATGCTGAGGTGGTGGGAATAATATGATAAGACAGGGGCTCAGGGTTTGAGGTCTGCCTCCCACTCAGGGAGATCTGGCTGATTAAGCCAGCATGGTGCTGAACTTCCCTCTGATTTAAACCCAGGAGTAGCACTCCCGAACGATTCAGCACCGCCGTCTCCAGCTCTGATCGAACAGAAGCATCTCACCTCAATCAACTCCGTACTCACATTCTTCCTATTTTTTTTCATTTCTCTTTTATTTTGTAAACAAATTATTGATGTATATATACACACACCTGCATGAATAAATACATATATGCCTACTTTCTAACATGCAGGTAAGGTATAGTCAAAGAGTTATAAACCTGAATATGAAGAATATTTGTGAGCAGAATAGTTTAGTAATGAACCAGCATCAGGTGAATATGATGGATTTATATAAAACTTGCTAGTAAAACGAAGAATAAAAGGTTCTGATCATATGCACAATATTTAGCCCCCAAACTAAAGCACTGAATTAGATTTCTTAGAGAAACTGATTTCTTAAGACAGAAAGCCAACTGTGATTTCTTTCTCCCTATACAGTACATATTGTAATTCCCCCTGAAATCAAATTTGCAGTTCAATGTAGACAAATCTTTTTAATTTTGTCTCAATCACACATAACCAGATGCTTTAAATCCTATCATCTATTTTCATTTATACTGAGAAAACGCAAAGTATGCGAGAGCTTTACCCATATCAGGAAATACAGAAATGTATGGGTAATATATATGGGCAACATTTATGGACAGTATAACCAAGGGTTGAGTGTTGACATTAGGAGCCTGGCTGGCTTGCAGGGGCAGACAGCACATATGTGGTGAAACTAAACTGGATTAGGCAGAAATCATGTTCTTTTAATTTGTCATTTTCAATCTCTCACAGTATAGTCCCTCATTAAATATGAAATATTATTGGAAGGGCAAATGAATATTTGAATGGGAAAACATACCATTCTCAGCTATCCCATCTACTTCCACCATGATTTAATATTTCAGTTTCAGTCATGTTGTCTTCTGCCTCGTTTTCACGGACTCACCGTACAGTCTAGAGGAAAAACAACCATCAACATGTATGTGCTTATCTATACATATGCATGCACATGAACACACGTGTTTGACCTTCCTGTGACAGGCACATGCCTTTAAACCTCTTACAACCTCAGTTTTACATCTAGAATGGCATACCATGGCACTCTACAGTTATATACCAAATTAACAGATCTGAACTTGGAGCTCACAGACAAAAGCGACAGATATGATCCATTTAAAAGACCATTACAAAACAGAAACCCGAGGTCATCTGAGGTCAAACTAAGTGTCTGGGATTTCTCCCACACATTTAGGAGCACATCAGCCTGAAGCATAGGGCCTCTGATTTTCCTAAAAGCAACAATACGGAAATCAAAAAACCTTTGAAGATAAAGCAAAGTCATTATGTGAAGACCAGAGAACATATTACTATCACAGAAGCCATATGCTTATGAGCCCTCCACAAGTGGTTTGAGGCCGAGAAAAAATAAAGATAACTCCAAAGTTAATAGAGGCTTTTTAATTTCCCTCTCTCTCTCTCGCTCTCTCTCTCACACACACACACACACACACACACACACACACACACACACACACACACAGTATAAAATGGGACTGCAGAGAAAGGTGATAAAAATAACAGAGGAATAGTGTCCTGGGACAGTGGTGTAATGTGCTGACTCTGGTTTAATTAGAACAGGTCCTTCTTCATGGAGTTCAGGCCCTTGTCAACATTGGCAGACTGTCTCCTCAATCAGAAATCACAGGCCAAAACCAAAACCTGCTCTACTAAAAGATAAAGAGCTCTTCTGGTCACTCATGCATGTAATTCATTATAGTGTACCCATTAACAAAATTTACAAATGTTCAAAGTCTACCAACACTTTCATCATAATTTTCTTGAATGAATTTGTCACCGTCATATCTCCACAGATAAGTTATGAGCTGTTTGATACAAGGCAACTGTTTATAATTAATAACAGCAGCAATGACAACAACAACACAAGTAAACACATGCAGTAAACTTCATCGAATACAAATAAAATGCTGTCTTCACAGTATTATTAAATTCAATTGAATAAGTAGATTGACAAACATCTGCCATCTATTTGATGTCAATAGCTGTGAACTGGAACAGCTGCTCACAACATTATCAAATCTGAAATGTCTGATTGCTTTAAAACGTGGGGAGACTGCACAAGAAACAATTAGAGGCGAACAAATGATCCACCAAAAAGCAATCTCTGACAGTGTTGGCTAAACACAAACTGAAGCACTTCAATCTCCATGTAATCTCAAGTATGCAGAGACACATGGGGGCGGGGGCATTTCCTTCAATTCATATGTGTGCCACTCATGGTGAACCATGGTACACTAAAGAAGTTATAAATCACCATCACACAATGATGAAGCTGCCTAAATTTATAAACAACAATACGCCAAAAAAAAGCATTAGTCTTTTTGAAAGCATCACCAGTTTCTGTGAGATCAGCAGCTGAAGTGAGACCTGTAAAGGGGTTGGAAAGTGGGCAGGCTTTGGGCCGAGCCAGTTGCTACAGCTTCCTCTTCCCCTGGAGCTCTGCTCCCGGGCTCTCGAGTGTTCTGCTCCTGCTTACTCTAGGGAGGCCACAACACGGCCTCCTTCTCCAATCACCCAGTCACACAAACACACTCCTCACCCTACACTTTATCAGAAATGCCAACCTGGACCCTTCTCTGGCCAGCACGTAGTATAAGAGCACACATACACACTGCAGTGCGTCTGTTGCATTGCAGTGTTGATCAGACCCCCTCTACTGTATGGTCAGTTTCTGACTACAGAACCACTGTTGGCTGGATATTATTTCATTGGCCAAGGAGTAACCCCCCGCAGTGGCACTTACATGGTGCCGGTATGTTAGTGGGTGTTGGCTTGAGGGAATAATCAGACCCACTAGTGTTGCTGGAGGTTTTAGGCCTACATGTGTCAGTGTCTGACTGAGGCTCCAGTCCAAAAATACCCAGCCAGCTCATCTGTAGTCAAATGAAGAACTGGAGGATGGTGAACACAAACTATTTCACAGAATCAGACAACACTCTGTAACTGTACACTGTAGGCCTATAGGCTCATTACATACAGAAGAGAAATAAATATTAACCCTCCACCCCCTCAAGAGATATCACACTGGAGGTTTAGTCCGCCACTAGCAAATATTAAGCAAAGAGCATGTCCTATGTTCAAAACCACGACAAGCGGTTTAACTTAAACAGGACGCGGTCCGTGGCCTCTGCTGGGATGTCACCTGCCCCATCCTCTGCCCACTGCGTCATTTTTTTCTGGACGAGGGAGCTCAGTTCTCGTGGTGTCATATTTCATTTTGACGACGCTTTGATCAAGAGGGCTGCCTATGTTCAGCAAGTCGCCGACAATGATCGCTCGGTGGAGGGTGAGCCAGATACACCTGCATCTTCAGCGTTCACATGATATACACAAAGGCAGCACATAAAAGGGTTGCCACGGGAACACACTTACTTGCTGTGCAGGCCGCTAATTATGTAAAAGTTCGACTGGTATTTTCCTCATTAAATTAGAAAGACCGATCGACTCAGCTGGAGGTAATCAAGAGTATCGGCAGCCTTGGCCGTCTTAACAGGTTTCCTTTGTAAACCAGCACAAAGCTGGATAAAAGACTGGCAAAAAAAAACGTGCCGGTTACCTTCGTTCACCCAAAGTGGTCCCTCCCCCGCGTGGACACAGTGGGCCGTCCCCTCGCGCTCTGCGGTAAGCGCAGTAGTTAATGAGACGTGGTAAATCTCGCTTGGACCGATCCTTTAACACTCCTGCGCAGTAATGAGAACGCAGCTGTAAAGATGTCCGCGTGGAGCAGGCCTGCGCAAGAGACTAAATATTTCTCAATGGCACAAGCTCCTCGATTTATGAGACACCGTATATTCCCATAACATTTTAATTGTATTTAGCCCGTCGTGTGCACAATGCAACAGGTGTGGGAATTAGATAACAATGGGCATATTTTCTTGAAACAAGATGTGAGACAAATGTATGTCTATCCTACGGGCGTTACATCAGAAAAATACAAACTTAAAAGCACCTACAACAAAATATTAGTTTATTGATTGCAACACTAATTGTAAACACACTGACACACACACACACACACATTAAAACACTTAAACCATGTATGACATTTAATACATGTATGACTAAATCCCTCAAACATTGCTTTGAGAGCATCTCTGGCTAAAGTCAGTGGTGGGAACAGAAAGGCCTCTTTATCTTCTGAATGTGAGCGTGAGCTGTTAATAGACTCGGTCACATGGGCTCCCCTGCAGAGCTGTTGCGCCTCTCTGAGACGGGCTTCATTATTAATGAGGAACTGGAAGCCACAGATCATAAAGAGAAATTATTTAGTATTTCTCTCACATGGCCACATGTATTTCATATTTCACCACAAGGGTTGTGTACCTACATTCCAGAAGATATGAAGAAAGCACTGCTTGGCAGTGCAGAGGTGATGGCCCCCTAGAATCATGACCTCATTTCAATGTGGATATTAGCTCGAAATTTGGTTGGGTATGTTGAAGTTTGCTTGAAATTGGCTTTTCAACCAGTTTGTAATTATTAAGCAAGAGTGAAATCACTTATGCTGATGACATTTTAAGATCCTGCTATATTACATCAGAACTGAAGCAATTTTCCCATCTTGATTAATTTTGTTTCACATTGAAACATATAGACAAATAATGTTAAACCGACTAGTTTTTGCCTGGAGGCCAGGTGAACATAATATGTTTCATGGCCCAACTGTGCACCTATGTCTGATACAAAAGGTCAGATTAAGAGCTTTAATTTGTGTATGAAGTTATATATACACAAAGTTTACATAAGGCATGTCCCCCATTACCCGAATATGGACTTTCAGCCACCGGTGTCACTAGCATTATACAATACATACTATTCACACTGAGTGACCTCAATGCGAATAATAGCTGAACAACAGTGATTCACTGTTTTTAAATCACTATGTACTATACTGGGAATTGTAATGTGGAACAGAATAACACTTGACACACAAATGCCTGCTTAGAAACACACACACACACACACACACACACACACACACACACACACACAGACTCAAGGGACCCTCTCTTTTCATCTTCCTGCTCTACTAAACGTGTAGCAGGGTAAGGAGTTGAGGTAAAGTCACTCATAACAGATTCTCCGTGGAGTGTTTGGACACTGTGAGAGGTCAGGGTGAAAGAGCAGACCTCTGGGACATAGTGACCATTTTCCCACAGAAATAACCTCGAAAGGTCAAAAGGGCGTTGGTCCTTCAGATTCGGCTGATCTTATCTCCAGCTCGAGCACAGCAAACCGTCTCCAGCAAGGCCATGTGCTATTTCTCTTCTCATAGCCCTCCATTCCTCTACTGTCCACAGTGCACGGGCTGCTGGGAACTCTCCAAGAGTCACGTTCCCTGATCGTTAAAGGAGTCGCTTTAAAGCATGAGAAACCGGGCTGTGGCACCAGGCCTGGATCCTTAGCCCAAGAGCCGGGATCGACTAGTCCAGCCTGTAGCCCCCAGCAGTGGATTAGATCACAATTAGAATGGTAGGCTGTACCAAAAATCTTGGGAAGGAGGATGATGGGGCTAATTACTGAGTGTGTGTGTGACCTGGGAGCCTGGACTAGGGCCTACGGCCAGTGGTTTCTTAGAGCTTTCCACATGGCGGTAAAGCAATAACTCAGCTTAATGGTTTAATTGAAAGTAGTTACCTTTTCCCAAGTGATCTCAGAGTATGACTATTTAAAGAGGATCAATTTGGTGTATTGCCAGTGCTTCCTGTCACTCTGGTTGGGTGGTGTTGTTGACCACTGTCACCATTGCACAGAACAAGATAAAGTGTCATCTGTATCTCAAAATGTAGGTTTCTCATTTCATAGACAGTAAACCCATGACAGGATGTGAGAGAGTAAACCTCACAAAACCTGTAAAATAAAACTGTACAACGTGCACTAAGTGAAGGGATAAGTATAGGCAATTAAATCCAATTCACTGAATTTACACTGAGTACCTGAACACTGAGAAATGACTTGTTAGGCGGATGACTTATGTTTAGCTCTATTTCCTCATAAAAAAATATTTTTTCTTGAACAGATTTTTTAATCATGCTCATTTTGCTTCATAGGTAAGAAACATTTACAGCCCACATTAAAGCTGCATACCCACAGAGCCAAAACACGCAAGAGAAAACGTCTGTCTGTTTTCTCGCCTTGCAAAAGAAATTTCTTCACATTTGTAGTTTTTTTTTTTTTCGATTTTGTTAGCATTTGTATTCGCATTACTTTTGAAGGAGGTTTTATTATTGGCCTACGATTTGGATTTTGGTTTCCCCTGCTCACCGGTTGAATGACCTCAACCACTTCATCTGAATTCAGAAATAGAAAACTCATTCAAACTTCACGCTTATCTCCCACCCAGCACAGTCATAACCTCCTGGTTCTTTCTCAAGCGTGCCCCGCTCTGTCTTGGATATTGGAGGCGGACCCTTTCCTCCCCTGCACATCCTCTGTTTGATTTCACTCAGTGAAGTTTGTGACAAGCTTTGTGCGCCTTCTCGCGCTGTATGCTGGCGTTCAAAGGCGGGGCCTCCACTCCCCCAGCCGTCCCTGCATTATTCAACAACCATACATGAATGCCTTTGTTTGTGTTTTTTCTCTATCTGAAGACTCTACCTCTCGGCCTCTCTCTATCTTTCCCTATTTTTCTTTATAGAAGCCAACAGATTAATTTTTCATACACATCTGATGATGTTGGGAGCCATCTGTTTGTGTGTGGCTTCTCTACCGTATAGCTTTATGGATGCGTGTAGGGAGAGAGACAAGTGAGTTCTAAAGAGCCGTCATCAGGGTGATCTCCTAGCGTCAAAGGCTGTGGCAGTGAAGCCCACAGGCTCCCTGGCCACAGCATTCTCAGGGCATTGTTCTTTATTGACCTTAAAAGTTATGATCTAACGCAGTGTATCACAGCATGCTAATTTCACACCATAAAGATTTTTCAAGTTCAATACATGCACAACACTCTCATCTACTTTTGCATTGATTTAAGGGTAAGACCCAAACATCCCATGGGATTTATAAATTGTATTTTTGTACAGGAAAAAAAAAAACAAAAAAGTGTATATAGAATGTATATAAGGACAGATAATAGAGAACTACTATAGACCAAAACAACAGTAACAGAAAGCATGCATTTTTTTCTTGTACACATGTTTTCTCTTAAAACATTAACTATGTAGGTAGAGTATGTTTATTTCAAAATAAGTGTACGTGACTGGATTTAAAAACATTTTCCCTTTGTCTTTTGGTTGTTGTTGTTTTTGTTTTGAGTTCTGAACTTGAATCATGTGAACCATAATATTGACCAAAAGGATAAAGGTCAATGGAGAGATTGTTTCAGATCTCATATACACCCAGAAGCATCTGTGAAAACTTCAATTACAGTAGAGGAATCAGTTTTGATTCGTGTACGGACTCACTTCTGTCAAGACTTGGATGTCATTTTGCACATTGAGCGCTGAGCAGACCATCCACTTCCCCCATAGTCAAAATAATAGAGACTTTGGAACAGGGTTGTTCCAAAAATCAGGTGAGATTATGGGTGACGTGATTGCAACACAACAGTGAAAATAATCCTCTAAGACATAGTCCAAATCTGCAGCAAAAAAAAAAGAAAAACATCTGGGAATTTTCTGAAAACAGAGCAGAAATGAAAGTCAACAAATACAATAAATATCTCAGGCCACAATAATTGTATCATCTTATCAAATGTGACATTAATTCAAAGTTTGATTATAGTCAAATGACAAGTCTGTGGATGACAAAGTCGCTCTGTATATTTACGACGGCTAATAGCTGCAAATGTAAATGTAAAAGTAAGAAGATGGTTTCGGCAGTTCATAATGGTTCGTATGCACAGGTGAACAGCCTCACTTCCTAGCTCTGAAAGTTGCTGCCAGTTCACAGCAAACTTGTCAGGAGGAGCTGTGTTGGTATTCTGCAGTGGCCTTTGCTTTAAGCTTGTTCATCAGGAAAATGTCAAACCAACATGCAAATGCACTTCATCAACAGAGCGGACCCTTCTAATCTTAAGTCTATGCCATCACTTCCTATAACTGTGCTTTCCTTCAGCTTAAATGACACCAGGCATGATAATCAGACAAGTTGGAGAGATTTCCCCTAGTAATCTACAAATGCCAGGCTGAGAATTAAACAGTGCACTATCTGTAATTACCTAACAAACACACAGACAGAAGCTGTCTAACTACCACACCCCCACCATCGAAGAACCAACACAGATACTACCACAACCCTTCATATTCAAGGTTATATATACACACAAACACGTGCACTCACACTCTTGTACTTCTATATAAATCCCAACAGGAACTCACTTGGGTGATGACTACTCTCCAGTCTAACTGTATACCCGGTCCTGCTTTAAATATTATTTATTTAGCATGTATGCTAATAAAACATATGACAAGTGACTTAATGAAGTGCATGTGAAAATTTAAGGAAAATATGAAAATTTATTATATTGTTCACCAGTAACTACTTAAGTAAATTTAACTCTCCCATCATGTGGAATGGAAAAGGATGGTTGCCAGAGAATGGCAGAAACTTTGTTAGCATTTATCATCTGTGCCATTGAGCAATTCAGGTTTCACTGAGGGATTTTTAAGTAATGGCTGTGATACGAAGAAAAATTTTCTTTTAATTGTCTTGTGGTTTAAAAATTCAGTGGAGTAGTTGCCACTGATTGCAGCTTCTCAAGAAAACCTGACCTTTCAAATCAGCATGACTGCGGCACGGGAAGTGAGTCCCAACAAGGTACACTCTACGACCCACCAATGACAAGTACGCTCACACATGCACGTGTGTTCCAGGGAGCTCCAGTGCAGGATAGCAATGTCTGGCAAACATCATGGATAAAAATCATGCATAAGCACTTTGTATGTCGCTCTGGATAAGAGCGTCTGCTAAATGCCGTAAATGTAAATGTAAATATATTATAACCTATACGCAAAATGTCTTTTATAACCTCAACTGAAACTTTAAGTAACCAAAAATAAATGGATTTGTCCATTTGGTTTTAAGAAGTCAAACATGTAACTATGATGAATTAACTTGTCAGAGAATAATTTTATTGGTCATCACTGGTAACCCCTATTTTTCTCTAGACCTACACCATCAGGATATTTGTGCTCTGAAAATGTATGAAACACACACACACACACACACACATACACACAAACACTTGTGGGGAGTAGAATGGACAGCTAGAAAACCCCTCAAGCACACTTTCTTTGTATTTGAAGATGATTGATTTTTGACAGAGATGCTTTCATAACTCTTGCACAGGTGACAGTGGAAGCTGGCGTGGAGTGCAAATTAATTCAGTAACACAGAATCCAGCATCCTGCATGCTCAGAAGAGGGTGAAACAAAACCAGCAATGCTGTCACTCTCTAGCAGAAAACAGCTCCATTTCTGACATCAGAAAAGTTACTCTCTCCTTCCAGCCTACTGCACCCCCTCCCCCTCCCCCTCACACTTCGATTCTCCTGCCCCACCGCCATATTACGCAGAGTCATTTCATTGAAGGGTTTAGTGCATTTGCACATGGGCTCAAGCAAATGTTACTTAATCAATAGTACAATAAAGGAAGAGAATAGAAATCCAGGAGGTCTGAGCAGATACTGACCCTGAGATCACCCGGCAATCTGCACTATTAATCAATGTGGGCTGGCTTTTGTGCATGACATTAATGTATTGTTCTGATCTGTGTGAGGGCCACATGTGCAAGGATGTTAACAGGGATCCGTATTTCATGAAGGATGAAGCACTGTGCAGCAGTTTGTATGCAAACATGCATCTTTGTAAATAGGAAAGGAGAATTAGAGTGCGGGTCATCATGGTCGCCTGTGTCCAGGCATGTCTGTGTTCAGCCGTGTGTGTGTGGGTGTGCACATGTGCTTGCGAGAGAGTTTCTGGCTTCACAGTGTCTGTGTCCGCATCGTGCCGACCCTGGTCACTGAGTGAACGGTGGCTCTGGCTGCCGTGTTTCCCAGAGACATGCTGTGCCTGCCCCCTGAGGAGCAGACCTGGGTGATGGATGGCTCCTAGCACCTTTTTAAGGGATGGGCACTTCACTTGACAATCAATCACTTAGCCTGCCACTCAGCACAGACAGTCCTACTTACGGGGATTTGTGCGTGCAGAGGGCAGTGGAGACTGGGGCAGAGGAGGACCCAAGATAACACTGCGTTCAGTGGAGAGCTTTCAAACGCGGGCTTTGACCTTCCCTACAGCTACGCTCGATACCTCTCAGTCCGCACTGTCAGTGTGCACACACATCAAAGTGCGCTCATATCTTGCAGTGTGAAGGAGAAAGTTAACGGTTTCCACAGTGAGATGGGTTCAAAGGTCAAGGGTCAGCCTGATGCAAGTGAAAAAATTCAGTTCCTCAGTTAACACTTTTGGCACAAGTACGGACTGCAATCATGCACTAGGATTTTAAAACTCTGGCCAGAGACTTTTAAGAAAACGCATACTGTTCCATATTTCGATATTTCTTGTGTGCGAGAAAAACATTGAGTGTCTACCACAGAAAGGGCTTCACCACAGATAGAACACCAACCAGTCAGATCTCGCCAACAACCTTCATGGCTCCTTGGTGACAGGACTATTCAGGACTATTCAGACTCATGCGGATGAGTTTAGCACGAAGGGTTTTACAAACGCTAGGTGTAAGCCCAGTCATAACCAAAAAAACAAGCCAAGGTCGAAGCTAATAGTGAGCGAACACAAACACCCAGGAAATTCCGGAGGGTTAACAGATACTGGCAATGGTCAATACGGATACATACGGAAACAAGCAGAGGTACAGAGGGGCTAACACCAAGGGGCACAGTACAAGATACACGCAGGGTTCTAAGCACAATAAATCTTCAAAAACATCGTCAATTTCAAAGCATTTCTGTTTATAATGCATTTTTGCATGCTGAATCCAAATATCTCTATAATCTATATTTTTGGGTGGGTTTTGTATTAGTATATGTGCATGTCACAGTATATCTGTCAGTTAAGTGAAGAAAGAAAAATCAGTACCAAGGAGAGTGGCACGCTCCTCTGTGCTGGTGGACTACTGCTGGACACAGAAGAGGGATGCTCCTGGGGCCATTTATATGCAAAGTAAGATTGTACATATTTTAAATGATTTATGAATAAACAGTATAGACGTATTGTTCAATTTAAATACACAGTTATTTATACACCATGCCTGATAGAATTTTTATTAAACATCTAAATTCAGCATTAAAAGTACTATATGGTCTACATATTGAAGTTTGTGGCACAGACAATTAAAATTTCTGTTTTTCAATTTCAATTTAATAATTTCCTCAGTGTAATAATTACAGTAAGAGCTCCAAAGTGATTTTGATAAAATACATAATGCATCCAATTGAGGTGATTATGAATATTCAGACAATAATACAATTTTTACTTCACTTAGCAAAAGATGAGATCGGAGAACTGTAGATGGATAAGAGTTTAATATGTGCTATATTGAAGAGAGAAGGTGAAATAGAGAGAGACAGAGTATAAATTTTATGTGTATATGTGTGCACGTGTGTGTGTGTGTGTGTGTGTGTGTGTGTGTGTGTGTGTGTGTGTGTGTGTGTGTGTGTGTGTGTTTGTGTGTGTGTAGCTTGTGCACATGTGTATGTGTGTGTTTTACACTACCTCCACTCTCATTTTGTAGGATTTCCTACCCTGCAGGAATTTTCCACTCCATTTGAACAGCCGTCAGTCTTTTGGATGGAGGACCACATTTCAGCTGGATGAGTTAAAACAATGCGCTGAGGTTGAACATTTGACAAAACCAGTGGTCATTCTACACAGGCGGCCACGCTTCTGGAATATTAAACAGTGCAACAATGCAGATCTGGAATCATCTGATATTAAAAATGGTCTACTACTGGAGTTTGGTGATAATCAGATGCAGATATAATGGTTTTATCAAATAATGAATTGCATCTGGGATCATATATGATTTTTTTAGTTCGCTTGCACAGATCCACTGAAACAGGTGCAGATCTAAGTGACCTTATTCTGTAAAGAAAAAGGTCAACCAAGCTAAGGACTAAATTGAGCATTACCCAGCTAAGCTATGAATGCAATGTTGTGTGCTTACTCAAATAAATCTTTCCTGGAACCAAGTTTTAGATTGTTAACATAAGAAAGGCTGCACTGCCATAAACAGCTTCATCTATTTAAGTTTCAGCCATACTGAACAGGAGCAGAAATGAATAAAATGTAGTTGAGCAAAACCGTGTTTGAAATTCTGACAGGTTGTTTAAAATTTCCTGCTGGCTTGATACACAGAGTCCTATACTCTAAACAGGTCACCTACATACAGTAATTGTGAAATGTCTTCAGAAGATACACAGGATAAGAACACATAACCCAAAAAATCTTCTCTTCCTATTCCTCCTTTGATAAGTTGCCATTATATTCTGTTTAGTGCCAGAGAGACTGTCTTTGTTGTCTGTGTTTGCCAGCTTCATCAAAGAAACAGATGAGCTCATTGTGAAGAAAGAACTATGACTGTCTGCACACAAAATCTGCAGTTAAAGAAACTGCTGTTGAAAATCAGAACCAGATTACTGCGATTTTTCATTGGGTAAAATGTAAAGAACTGAAAAGAAACCAGACATTTTGCACACAAGAGTACTTTAATGTGCACTGGCTGCCAAGAATCTGAATTGAATTAACCAAAAAAATAAGTCAAGTATGTCAGGGATTACCTCATTAAGTGGCTCGTCCACACAGGGAGTGACAAAAGAGAGTGGACAGCACTGACACCTTTTACTCTTCTACACCCATAGAGAGGGACTGTGGCTGAGAGAACTCTTCATTACCTGTGTATGTACTAATTTAACTACAGCATGAAAACACAGGCTTCATTGGGAACATCAAAGAGAATCCCTCTTCTCTTTGATGTTCCCAATGAAGCCTGTGTTTTCATGCTGTAGTTAAATTAGTACATACACAGGTAATGAAGAGTTCTCTCAGCCACAGTCTCTGTAGTTGTCCTAGAAATATCTCAGATGTTCCAAAAAACTACAATAACCAAAGAACAGAACAAAAAACTGCTTTGAAAACTGATTAACATTTATTTAATTAATATGTTGTACTTTCCTCTTGACATAAAAATTTGGACAAAGAACCAAAACAAATTAAGTATATAATCTAGAAGGTGTTGGTAAAGATTGCTGTAGTATTAACTTTGGCTCCCGGCCCTCACTGTTTCTTGTTTAGGGATCGCACGCATTACCGCACAGACTGATTGAATGGGTCCATGACTACTATGAGTTGTGCTTTCTTCAGGCAGCACTATATTGAAAAGGTGTGAATATCACCATGCCCATGCACAGACATTCCCCACCCTTGGGCAGCACATGATTGATTTTTCCGATTGATCGTTTTCACATTTGTTTAAAGTTCAAGCACAGTATTTTTTCAAACATTTCCTGAATCCTAAGCATCCTGTCACCACGGTTCCTCATGGCTGGATCAACTGTATAGGCCACCTAAAAGATTGAAGTATATGGCCTAATTAAAAACAAACAAACAATAGACAAAATATTTTCTAAAATATCAAGTTTGTTTTTTCTTTACCTTTTCATCAGATACAATATTACATCAGGCAGACACTGATCCAGAACACTTCACAAGCGCTGCAATATCTAACCCATGACATTGCTAACAGTATGTGCAACCTGCTCTAGCTGGTTAGCCTTAGCAATACATTTAGCAAAAGCAGCTCCTAGGCAATGAGTTGGGCTCCAAAAAACAAACAAAAAATACAGAAAAAGAATTAGCAAGTGACACATGCACGGTTACTCAAATACATTCATATATGATTAACTGGGCTCAAACGCCAATAATACCCTGTATGCTAAATTAACCTCTGTTTACAGGGTGCTCCTCTTGTGATCAGATCTTGCCTTTCAGAGCTAATGATGGCTTATTATGTTTGAGTTGTAGTAACCGTGTCCGTGGTGTAGTGACTGCATTTGTGATGTAGTAACTGTGTCAGTAATGCAGTAACCGTGAAGGCAGTAACTGCGTCTGAAACTGGTACAGTTTAATTTAGTTAATTTAAAAGAACAACAATTCTAATGTGTCTAACAGTGCCTGCAATCCATTAGCGTGTTTTATTTACACAATTCTAATTGCTCCCTAATGGGATTCAGTCATTAGTTGCAAAATTAGAGTGACATTAGGTTTTATCCCATATGTTTCATTGATATTGTTAGCCAGCATTTTACAGGTTAGCGTGTACTCAAATCCGCTAATCCGCTACCAGAAGTGAGACGTGATTCCTTATCTGTCTGCATTTTCATTTGGACCGAGACGTTTGTCTGCATTACTTGGACCATGCTGAAAGAGAACTGAGTTCTTTCACACCCCAAGGATGATTTTGCACCTGTGTCGCATGCAACTACCGCCTCAGGTGCTGGCGTGTGACGCAGCCCTACAAAATTCAGCGCAAACAGCATTCGAGAGGCAGACTGAGTGATGGCAAGGAAACCTGTGACTTCACAGCCTTGCTTAGCCTCGAGTGAATCGGTGGGACTCTGACAGAACCGGTGCCGGAACACCGTTGAGGTCTCGGCAGGGTAAAAGAGTTCCCGGATAATGGTTTGAAAAACAAAAAGAAAACGAAATGGAGTAAAGAGAAAACTCTGCATTTGCACTTTTCTCACAGAATTTGCATGAGAATGGTGAAACAGATTCTGCAGTTTCTGCTGGAGTAGACTGGCCTACAAATGCGAAGAGACCTTTACACTCTTTGAAGAGAACACAGAACCCCACAAAAGGAAAATGCATTCTTAGTAGAAAGGTTTCTATCTGTGCAGCGAGAGACGTTTAATAATGCAGCGAGTTCATAGATCACGTTGCAGCTCGTCTAGTTTGTGTCGCGCATAAGCAAGTTTAAGAGTTACCCTCTGTTGTCAGACAGTGTTAGGTACTGTGAATCGATACAAATCACAGGCCTGTTCTTTCAAAAACACGTGCTGCTGCTGAAAGTGGGATGCGGGGGGTGCATAAATTTCAGAGTTCAGCTGAGTTAGCACTCCGGTCACGCTAACATGGAGAAGCCGCTTCACTTTTGACCGCAGAATGCAGACATGCTTAAAAGGCTTTTCCAGCCATAAACGAATTCTTTACTATTGCAGTTCAGAAATATGTTCATATATTTAATTACCCCAAAAAGCAGAACTCTTTAATACTGACATCATGGGGAAAGACTTCTAATTGAACAATTATTAACACATAGAAGTTAGTTCGGCGTTAATGTTTCTCGGTTTTAAGAGAGATTGTCAGTTTACACACAGTGATAAAGTGCGATGAGATAAGCTGAGAGGAAATGTAGTGTTTCGCGGTCGAGGTGTGTGTGTGTGTGTGTGTGTGTGGATGAGGAAGGGCCAAAAGACAGTGTCCTCCTATAGACTGAATACGTTCAACTCCTACCGCACGTCACACATGCCGCGTGAGAGGTTTGGCGTTGGCCGGTCAGCATGCTCCGTGGTCTGTCAAGTCTGAAACAACACCGTATGGAAAAGGCTTCTCGTATGAGCCACGGTGTGTGCAAGCTGATGTTTAAGACTGGTTCGATTTGCATCACTACAGCTAAATTTAGTGTTCAAATAGCTTTCAGAGAGCATATTCAAATCAGCATCGCCCAGGAAATGGCTTAAGCCCAAAAAAGAACAAATGTCGTTCAAGTCAGGGAACAAAATGTACAGGCATTTTTGGAACAATATATGTACTTGTTCTTTACAGCATTAACACTAATAAGTTCATATTTACCATAGCTTGTACTGCTTCTGGCTGTTGATACCAGCTATTGATTTTTGTGACTTTTAATTATTAATAACAATTAAAAGATTAATTGTGAATTAGTGATGCAGAGTTGTTAGAATGCTATAGCTCATCCATAATGCGTAATTGTAGGAGGTGGTCCAGGATCATCCTGGAAAGGCAGCCTCTACCATTGGCTGTGTGGGGTGGGGAGCTGCAGGATTGCAGGATGTTATGGCGATTTAGGATGGGATCATAATGCGGTAGGGGATGATGCTGTGTGTGTGTGTGTGTGTGTGGAGGGGGGGGTGGTGGTGGTGTTAACCTGTCTCCACACTCCGCAAGATAGGCAGCACAAACTCATAGGTGATCTGCAAAGAGCCTAGAAGACAGCTGAGAACAAAGCAGTGGAGGAGTGAAGAGGAGATCCAGAATGCCACTGTTTGGACCAGCCATGCAAAACAGGCAAATGGCAGCTCCTTAGAAATAAATATAAGCCTTTTAATTGGTGGAAAGGGGCATATCAAAATGCAGAAGTTTATATTTATGCATATATTAAAAAGAAATGAGAAATGAAAGTGTAAGATACAACATTAGAAGCCTTAACAGATGTAAGAACCAGGTTATAAAAATACAAGGCTGTCTGCAAAGATGGAGGAATATTTTACAAGTCAAATGAATTTGTGTTTGAATGCATCTCACGATTTAGTCATTTGAAAGCCAGCATAGAACTGGTGGGCTCATTACTGAGTAGGGGTAGGATAATGTACCTTCAGGAATGAATCAATATGCCATCTCACATCTGAGTGTGAGATCCTCTGATAAACTCCTCTCTGTGTTAAAAGTTTCCTTGCAAGCAATTTCACTATAACACAATTTCATGAAACAGCTGTCTTGTTGTATTTTACCCCCACCAGAGTCTAAATGCCTGTGGACCTTGCGGTATGCTTGTGCTTTTAATATTTAATGTTCAGCAGAATTGTGAGGTGAGAGGTTGAAGAGTGATCTGGACCATATAAACCTGATAATGCAGCATCTAACTTGATGGGAACAACGCCAATTGGCCGTCAGAGACGTTAATCCCACGCTTCTCCAGAGTTGCTCCTCACCATCCAGGAAGTGACAAACGATTCCCCCTTGTCCATAAACAACAGCTGGAGAAAGAGAGCAGTGATAGGATTGATTTGTTTAAGACGGAAACTCGTTTAAGGTGGACACTCGTTTAAGGTGGAGATTACTAAGATGTGACGGTCTGCTCATGAGCTGTCCTGGCCACTGGGATGGAGATGACCCATACTCCATTTAGCCACACCGTGTCTCCACATGGCAACAGTCACTCCCAATGGTAACGCTGCCAT
This sequence comes from Brachyhypopomus gauderio, assembly GCF_052324685.1. Taxonomy (NCBI): domain Eukaryota; kingdom Metazoa; phylum Chordata; class Actinopteri; order Gymnotiformes; family Hypopomidae; genus Brachyhypopomus; species Brachyhypopomus gauderio. The sequence goes on along the minus strand of NC_135225.1, from coordinate 12,437,138 downwards.
GGTTTCGAGCTGTAGCGCATGACATTTACTGAGACTAACCTCATCGAATGGCTGTTTGCAAGAAAGGTATCATGTGAGTATGTAGGACCATAAAGAGGTTAAGGCTTTGTGCTGAACATGTCTGTGTGATTTAATTTGCTCTAGAACAGCAAAAATGACAGTAGTAGAGGATTTTTAAAACATCAGCAAAACACCCAAGGATAGTTCCTGCCGGACGGGTGCAGTTATCCACTGCCACAGTGATAAGAGCTGTGCTGTAAAACACTTGAGTCATTTTTTTTGTGAATGTCATACGCAGAGGCTAGAGAGCTGTAGTTCCAATAACACCTGCACTTTTGTCAAAACTGGAAGCTGTCTTGACCAGGGGAAACTCCAACCTACCATCTGTTTCATGAGTGTCAAAGTGTTAGTGAAATTTTAGTGAAGGTTTCCAGGCATAGAGGAACATTTTGGACAGACAAAGGTTCTTCATCAACTGTGCAAGCAATGTATATACACTGAGGCTAAAAAAATACACCTCAGTAACTAAAAGAAAATATATTTTTTCAAAAGATCTGTTTCTGAAAAACAAACACATTTTTTTCTCATGTGGCCCATACACAAAAGTACATGAGCTCTGTTTCTCTGTTTCTGTTTCTCTAACACATTGAATTGCTCTGGTGTTTTGTCCCTGCCTTTCTCTCTCTCTCTCTTTCACTCATACACACACAGACACATACTCTTCCACATCTTCTGCGTTCCATGTCCATCTCGCCAACCCTAGTGAATCCTGCTGAGTGATTTTGTGTTTCATCGTTCTGCACTGTGCTCTGCTACAGAACACAGACCTGCCCTCTCCCCTCTCCCCTCCCCTCTGCTCTCCACTCTCCCCTCTCCCCTCTCTCCCCTCCCCTCTGCTCTCCACTCTCCCCTCTCCCCTCTCTCCCCTCCTCTCCCCTCTGCTCTCCACTCTCCCTTCTCCACTCTTGCCTCTCCCCTCTCCCCTCCCCTCCCCTCCACTCTCCCCTCTCTACCCTCCTCTCCCCTCTGCTCTCCACTCTCACCCCTCTCTGCTTCCTTCTCCCCTCTTCCCTCTCCCCGCACTGACAGTCAGAGCCTCATCACAGCAGTAGGGAGCGGCCGGCCTTACTGCATCAAAACTCACCCTGACTCTCACTCCTGCTAGCACAAGTCTTTTCTCCGCTCAGGGAACCAAGAAAACACACACACCCATTTGTCAGCTACTCCATACCCACACCTGTCACACAGATCTCACATAGACATCACTAGCTGCTCTGTTCGGCATTCCACCTCTAATGGACAAACTTCCTTTGCTGATTAACACCAAAAAAGTTCAACAGAACTGGGGCTTCAAAGCTGAAGAAAGGTCTAGCGTACTCTCACAGCCTCATGTTCATGGGAGGTGTTGGTGGTGAAAAAGTAAACATTTAGAAAACATTACTAATATCTTACTACAGTGACTTCAGATTTAACAAAAAATAATTCACATAATGAAGTAAGCTCATAAATGTCATCGTTAACTGTCAAATGGCAAATTACTTTGCCAGTCATTTGAAATCTAAGTTTTATGCAGCTTTTCTGGGTCTAGTGGTGAAAACATGATTGGAAACATATGCGCAATGGAATTAATTTACATTTATATTTACATTTGCAGCATATAGCAGACATTCTTGTCCAAAATGAATAAGCCCACAGTAAGGGTGAGATCTGGGAATTTGCCACCTAGCTCTTTCCATCTGTTGATGCAAAACCATATATTTGAAGTATCGCTACCACAGTCATGACAGTGTGAACGAGAACCAAACATCCAATCAGCAAAAGCAAGAGCACACTGCTCTCCATTCAGAGTGCAGATCTAGAAAACAGTCCCCACAACCTTCATTAGTAAAACCTCTTGCATACAGACAAAACACAGTTGAGCAACTCAAGCTCATTTTTAACAAGTAAACGCACCATTTAGGAAAAACAGCATGGTCAAACAAAAGGAAAGAAAATTATAAATTAATAAAATTCATTCAGAAAAGAAAATGGGAAGAAGTGTGTGTGTGTGTGTGTGTGTGTGTGTGTGTGTGTGTGTGTGTGTGTGTGTGTGTGTGTGTGTACATGTATGCATGTCACTGTGTACATATGCACATTTGTGTTTGTGTATCTGTGTTTCCAGCTATGTGTGTATCTGTGTATGTGTATTTGTACGCATGGTTGCATGTTTGTGTATCTGTGTATGTGTATTTGTACGCATGGTTGCATGTTTGTGTGTGTGTGTGTGTGTGTGTGTGTGTGTGTGTGTGTGTGTGTGTGTGTGTGTGTGTGTGTGTGTGTGTGTGTGTGTGTATGTGCACTGAGAGAATCAGTCTGCCTGTTTGCAATCAGAAGTAAAGTACACTGTTGCCAGGTGCTGTCTTCCTCACCTGCTCTTCTCCCTATGGTCTCTGGCTGAAGGAAAAATCCCATTACTCACCAGACAGCCTTTGCACCATCAAATGGTACTCCAGTCTGGCCAATTACTGTTCTCAGTGTTGACCTTTGGTGATGGGGGCCAACTCCTTACGTGTGTGTGTGTGTGTGTGTGTGTGTGTGTGTGTGTGTGTGTGTGTGTGTGTGTGTGTGTGTGTGTGTGTGTGTGTGTGTATGTGTGTACGTATGTTTATGTTTTGTTTCTCTGAGTATGTTTGTGACGATCAACCAGACCACAGCTAAAATGGTTTATTGAGATGATATGATATGATTGTTTGTAAAAGGAGACAGGATAAGCTCTGAGCACCCAGGCCCCATGTATAGTGTGTGCTCTGTGGGAAATCCTCAGCTGAGCTGGTGCCCTTGCTGGGAGACCCAGATATGGCTCCTCCACTAACGCTAACACTAACGCTAATGCAAACTCGAGCCAACCTGTAGGCAAAAGAGCTTTCTGAAACAAGCACAACATGATCATACAAACTGGGCAGTTCTGGGGGAGATTTTCATTTCTCTAACAATCTGTCATGCATCTCTGTCTTAAAACAGATAAAATATGGGTAATAATTTGTATGTGTTTACTGTACAACAAAGGCAGACATCATCGTCACTGTAATAGGCACACATGTCCATCTCTATGGCCACTATACGTATAAGCAGAAACACCTTAATGAGGTAATGTTTCTATAACCAGGGAAAAGGAGGCAAAATGAAGGACCACGTGATGTAATTAGCTGCATTCCTAAGAGTCAGCACTTAGTCAGATAACAGAAATTAAATTATTACTCTTCAATTGGACACAGGGGTTATCTCAACCTCACCACACACACCAGTGCCAGGGCTTGCCTTCAGTACACCATGCCTGAGGAAACCTCATGGAAAATCACTGAATGAAATGAGCTTTTAAAATGAAAAATGCTGTCACACTATGTTGGAAGGGTTTTATTAATAGTGGAAGCCAGAGAGGAGGCAGCTTTCCTCAGCAGCAGTTTGTCCCTCTCTGTGGGAGACTGGTCTCACTTCTCCACTGTCCTGCAGTGGAGAATTTCTGCCACTTGCCCTCCAATTAAAATCAGAGCACTAATTCCTTTAATCCCATGGCAATCAGTGGCACTGGGAATTTCACACATGGGAAGCTTTGCGTATCTGTTCCCATGCACTGCACCTCCAAGGCCATCTTCAGCCTTTCAGTTTCCCTTCTATTCTTCTTGGTCGAGGCTCTTAATGGGAAACTGTCTTATGGGATTGCTACACACAGTTCTGGTGTGTGTGTGTGTGTGTGTGTGTGTGTGTGTGTGTGTGTGTGTGTGTGTGTGTGTGTGTGTGTGTGAGAGAGAGAGAGAGAGAGAATAAAGCAGTGAGTTCTGATGAACTTGTGACTGCAGGAGGTGATGAAGTGTTCCTGTGATTTTCACAAAGCAGGCTTCACTGCAGCTACCAATCAAACTCAGGTCTAAACTCTAAGTGAGTTAATAAATAAGTGAAGAATTCTACTTAAAATACACAGAAAAAGGTCAGTCCAATCATTATGCTGTTTAGTATGACATTCTGCCTTAGGGCTAGGTTCCTGCCATGCTGGGTCTCGTACTGAGACATGGTCACACAACTAGGAAACGACACACCTCCTTTTTCCATTGCTCTTTCTGACAGTTCTTCTGTTTTTTCCTCACTGTATCATTTACTTCTCTGTCCCCCTACCTTCCTCTTTACCCCCTCTCTCCCCTCTCTATCTCTCTCCCTCTCCTCCCTATCTGTTTTCCTCTCATCCCTCTTTCTCTCTACTTTTCACTGTCTCCCCATTTCCCTGTGCCATTCACACTCTCTCTCTCCCTCTCTATCTCTTCCTTATCCTTCCCCCTCATCCCCCTGTTTCTCTCACTTATGCTGTATGGTGTTGAGCAGACAAGCAGTGAGAGTGAAGGCCAGGGAAAGTGGGCTGGCAGTGACAGAGTGCAGCTGTCCACCCTGTAATGACTCCCAGTCAGTGCCAGCAGGGGCCACCAACCCCACCCTGTACCACCCTGTACCACCTCCCACCCCCTTCCTCCCGCCTGCGGTCCTTCAGGGACACCGTCACCGGCCGACTAAGAGCAGCAGGCAGATTAGAAACCTCACCTCCATCTCCCACTCACAATGTCTCTCTGGCTTTACAGCACTGAAATGCAGTAACAATGCCCGACCATTTCTGTTGCCAAGAAACCTTTTTTTCTATTCTGCTCTGTTCTTTTATGTCTCTCCATCTCCAACATTCCCTCCCTTTATTGCTCCACTTTCCATCTATCGGTTTCCATTTTGGCACAAATTGAAAAGTATCTGTGTCAAACAAGTGTCCATGGTAGAAGCCCGTTGGTGTTTCGTGAGAGCTGTTCGTGTGGGGTGGGAGATTTCGGTGTGGGGAGAAATGTTGGTGTTTGGTAAAAGCTAGCGATATGGGGAGACAGAAGATGGTGTGTGGCAAGTGCTGTCAGCATGAGGACAAAGTTGTGAGAGTTTGGTGAAAGTGGTAAGCATGGAGAGAGAGTTTTGAGAGTTTGTGTGTGGTGAGTGCAGTTGGTGTGTGGTGAATGCAGTTGGAGTGGGGTGAGTGTGGCTGGTGTGGGATGAGCATGGTTGGTGTGAGGTGAGGGCAGTTGGAGTGAATTGAGTGTGGTTTGCCTGGCGTTAGGGCAGTTAATGTGGGATGAGTGGGTTTCACATGAGCTGCCCAGCCGTGCTCACCCTACAACTCTGGTGTAAACATTAGTAATAATAGTGATGTAAGATGTAAGATGGTGAGGATGTCAACTGCTTTTAATAAATCTGCTTTTTAAATAAATCATTTTTTTATTCTTCAGACTATGATAGCTACACTGTTAATTCTAGGGCTTACATTGTAATTGACTGGAAATCAATACTGCACAAATGTCAAAGGTTCATGTGTGCAGTGACTCCAGTGAATGTTCACTCCAACACTTGTGCACAGGTGATCACGACCAAGACTCTGACAACTAACAACCAGTGAGAGTTGAGAAGTGTGACATTCAGACAGAAAGATGAGAAACAGACAGACTTGAGATGAAAGAATACAAACAATGAAAACCAGTGAGAGAAAAAGAAACAGAATAAAACATTAACAGGCTGTCAGAGTGAAATGTGCTTTTACTCAAGCTCTCTGTGTATGAATGTAATTGTAATATCACATTTGAATGTATGTTTTTCACACAAACTGCTGTAATCAGGTTTACTGTTCCTGATGCAGGGCATTTTAAATAATTCATGGAGGGACAATTAATTACCCGAGTTCCACTCTGTATGCCACCCAGCCGAACCCCCACACCCTCCCTCCCCAGCAGGAAGAGCAGCCGCGGTGGGTAGGATGAGGTGGTAAATTAAGCAGTGTTTGGTTTGTAAACAGTGACAGAGCTTCAGTGAGTGGAATGCCTCTTTCGCACTGCAACGGTTTATATGCAAACACAGCAGACCCGATAAATCACTACATTCTTGTGAATGTTATGCTAAACCATATTCACATGCACATACTTTCTCACTCTCTCAATCAGACACACACACACACACACACACACACACACACACACACACACACACACACACACACGTGCACAAACACACATAATAATACACACACGCTACAGTGCTTGACTGACATACACATGTACACACACACTAAATTGCCTGTCTGACACACAGTGCAGTCCATTGCTGTTTGGCCTTGCTGGTATCCCACTTATTTTAAATGTCCTTTATGCTACAGCACTTCATGTGATCTATATGTATGTAATTTGCAGCTTAGAGCACTTCATTGGGGGGGGGGGGGGGGGGGGGGGGGCATGTGCACACTCAGACCTGCCTACATCAGTGTCTCTCTTCTACATCTGGGTCTCTCTGTGTGAGAGGAGCAGAGTCATCATCACCATGGTCACTGAGACGCCATCGTTGCACTGTCAAATGCCTTGATGTTTAGGCATATGGGGTTGCGGGGGGACAACTTTAAGCAGGAAAATACATTTCCTAAGTATTACAGGGATGAAGGGAAGTATCGATCACACCGACAGCTTAGAGACAGAGAGAGAGAGAGAGAGACACAGACAGAGAGTGAGAGAGAGAGAGAGAGACACACACACACAAAGATTAAGGTTCGATAAGAGGAACAGGACTCTGTGATGCCACAGTGCATATGACGCAGATGCAGAGAAGAAATGAGAGAGGCTCATTGCAAGAGTCCGAGGAAGTTCCATGTGTGCCAGGAGTCCAGACGGCCCCTCCTACTTCCAGCGGGCAGACGGTCAGGGCCGCAGGAGGGACCAGGGCCCGAGCAGACGTGCCAGGTCCGGACGGCCCAGGCTCTCAGGCGTCTTCTTATTAGCTTTTTGCCTCCTCAAACACCATCTTCCATCATAGCCACACCTGTGGTCCTCGTCCAGCTTCGCCCACAGGCCGGTGGGCTGCAGAAGCGTCCGCAAACAGAACAGAGAGCTTGGCGCTAAACCCACAGCACATTACACATGCGAATGAGCGCACGCAGAAAGGCTGCCGCCTGAGTGCACAGGAGTATCAATATGTATGCGCAAAAGCACAAGAGACTGAATAATCTTGGTATATGTGCATTTATGAAGGAGAATATATTTAAATGGTGAAAGCATGTATGCTTCTGTGTGGGCATGTGCACGTGTTTGTGTCTCTCTGCCTCTGCGTATGGTGTTGGACTATGCCTCATAGTTTGCACTCCTTGGAGATTCTGATTAATAATCATTCTAATGAAGTTACAGCAGGTCACTAGCTCTCATTTTGCTGGCTGGAAAAATCTAACCAGTTTACTGAGCTAAGCACTAAGTCAATATATACATGCATCACAAATAAAACGTTCATAGGATTTCCACCAATTACAGCAGCCAATCAATAATGTGCCACGGAATATATTAGCAATATTTTTAAAAGATTCATTTTTGGAAAGACATTAAAGCCGAGCAGTAGAAAATCGGCATCATGATGTTAAAGCATTTAATGAATTTAATGCGATCTTAAAGGCTTTAATTTAATCCAGCAAGCAGAAGTCCAGAAACAATCAGATGTTTCATCAGCATTTTCCTCCCGCTCTCCCCATGCTGGAGGCGTGTATGCAGCTCTGCACTCGTGAGGGTCTCCCAACCCCTGGGGTCGAACTAAAACACATGAGAAAACACACGAAACAAAAGTCTTAGCCAGACTGCAGGGCCTAATATTACTCAATGTCACTAAATAATCAGCATATAGAGGGAGTGGGGAAAGAATTCTGGGCAGGGAGGATGGTGAGTGAGAGGTGGCCAGAAGCTACTTTAAAATGCATGGAAGAATCTCGGGATGCACGGGGACAGAGGTGCTATACACGGATATACACGCTGCGAGTCCAATTTGGAGGGGGTCAGAGATTTTCTGCTGCACATGGGGAAAAGTTTGAGTGGTGGGTTGATTCTACTTGAACAGCCCGGAAGTGTCGATCAGATGCCGACCATGGTAGGAAGGATCAGCAGCAGTTTTCAACACCTGTGTCTTTAACCCAGATCGATAAAGGCCTTGTGTGGAGGGCAACCTGCAGAGGAGGAAATGTCCAGGTGCTCAGACACTCATATGCAAGCAGTGATGCATCATCAGAGAAGACAGTTTATAAGGAGTCAGGGTAAACCACAGAACTCCGTTAACCCCGCTGCAAAATCAGCAGCCTTCGACTTTGTTCTTGTCTTTGACTGAAGACACAGGCGCTTCAGTCAGTCCCTTGCTTGATTTGTTTGTTTGTTTGATGAAACGCGTTTACCTCTCTCCTGCCAGGTTGTTTTGTAGCAGCCCAAAAGCACCTCGCTGTTCAAACTCAGCCAAGCTTAGCTGTGTGTGCAAGCTTTCCGAGTCTCTTTCCTCCCGTGTCAAAGCCTTACAGGCTTGCCATGATAGTGCGTTTTTGTCCTCTGAATGATGAGCGGTGATTTGGCATGCAAGTCTTTTTATCACCGTGTGCATGCCGTTGCCTCTGCATGCTTAAGCACACGGACACAAAGACCCAGCACCCAGATCTGTGATGTACCCAGCTTTGATCAGCCCTGCTCGAAACCTGCACGCAGAGCTGAGAGGCGCATGCACACTTGAGCGGGCCGGATGGAAAGTGCTCAACATATCCTGTGCTAGGATGTCAGGTTTGCCTGGCATGTTGGAGCAGTGCTACCTGGTGGTGTATGCTGGAAAAACTACTGGTGATGAAGAGTAGCTTAATCGGAGTTATGCAGACCTATGGTGAGTGCACAGATGGAATGGTCAAGGCAGGGATGGTGGGGTGCAGTGGGGTGGGGCAGGGCTGGGCATGGCAGGGTAGGGCAGGTGGAGCGTAGATGGGCAGGGCTAGGCAGGGAGGGGCGGAGCCATGTAGGGTGGGGTAGGGCAGGGAAGGGCAGGGCAGGGTGGGTTGGTTGGTGAGAAGGTGATATTCGCTCACTCTATTCAGGTGTTTATTTTGGCTATGAGGGGTGGAGAGTGGCAGACAAGCAAGAGATAAAGAGGAAGAAAGAGACAGAAATAAATATATATGGAGAGAGATCTAGAGAGAGCATGAATGAGCATTGGCGAGAAAGTGTGTGTGTGTGTGTGTGTGTGTGTGTGTGTGTGTGTGTGTGTGTGTGTGTGTGTGTGTGTGTGTGTGTGTGTATGTGTGTGTGTGTGTGTGAGAGAGAGAGTGTGCACGCGTGCATGTGTGTGCATGTGTGTGCGTGCACCAAACCAATACTCATGACTATGAAGGTCAGTGGATGAAACATAAGTTCATACAATCAATCATTGTGAAACAGTATGGTGAGATTCTATACACTATAAAAATACAGTGCTATGTTTCACCTACAGATTCTTTTTATGTTGAAGGACAATAAAACTTTCTTTTCATGAAGTAAATGTTATGGGGAGGGTGTTAATTAAACTTTAATGACGTGCTTTCGATATCAGAATTCTTCCAGCATTGCTCCAATGCCCCAAAGACAGAGAATCTGTTTTAAAACTCGATATGAGCATCTCATTGGCATTCCACAGGGTGAACGTCAACACTGTGTCAACCTTTAAAACGCAGAAAGTACATCAGCAGTCTTTCCCTTTCCGCCCCGCGCTGCTGCAGAAAGGAAGGAGCCTCTCCCCTAACACACACCGATAGAGGAGGAGCACATTTAGCTCCTTCTTGGCTTCTTATCACAGCCGTTCCCCTGCGGCGGTCGGACGTGTGCTCCCACAGCATCTCAGGAGCTGCTGCTCGCTTTCAGGCATACTCAATCAAATACTGACAGTGCGTCCCTGAGTAGGTTTAACACACACACACACACACACACACACACACACACACACCCCAACATACAGGTCAGTCTAGGTGCCATACTCAGAGCAGCCAGCCCTTTTTTCGTCTGCCTGTGCTGGCCAGTGTTTGCATGGCCCCAGCTTAAACACATGGTAATTGGCTCCAGGTGTCTCAGTTAGCAGGTGTGGAGAAGCCTATTAGTGCCACCCTATAGTGATGGGAGACTGTGATTGGCTAATCCTACAGAAAAATGAGGAAATGTTAAACTAAAAGCTCTATATTCAGACAGCTTATAGACAACTCCTTCAACAGCCCTGAACCTTTGGGAGAATGAGCAACTGGTCAAAAGGGCTCACCATGTCCCCGACATGTCAATATTTGCTCTTTCTTTTACTCATTCTGTTGGGGAAGATGGTTCAATCACAGAACTGAACAGAAGAGAGAAAGTAGTGTTCATCACTTTCAATATTTGGGCTCAGCGCAAAATTAAAACCATGAAAATGAAAAAATGAAAATCATGGCTGTCTGCAAGCCTTCCTGCTGAGGAAAAATAAATTGCAAAATAGCAGTGAAACTCACGAATGTTTGTTTGTGGATAGTGGTTAATACCTTATTTTAAAAAGCTAATATTTAAATGAAGTAGAATCACATTTGCATAATGGTAACTCCTCCCCTGTCTGATTTCAGTTATAACTGGAAACATTTATATTCTTTATATGAATTCTTTAAAGGACATCTTTTTCGGCTCAGTTCAGTCTCTGAAAATCTCCTCTCAGCAACTAGCAGTTTTGGTTTGCACGCTGCTGAAACTCACGAGGTCTGAGAAAGCCATTACATTCTGCCATCAGCTCATGAGTGTCGTGCAGCTGAAAAGACTGCTAGGTAATATTCTTCGGAGACCCGGAGCAGCTTGGGCTAACAGAGCGTGGGCGAGTGCAATACTTTAGCCAGGGTCTTTAGGAGGACTGGCTGCTCTAAATCTCATCATTATGAAAAAGGTCTTTAAAAGTGCCCACAGAGCTCTCTGCTCGGAGGCATTCTGGACATGTTCAGTGCAGCATCGCGCTATCAAAGGTGCCCTGGGACAGCTCCTCGTCTGCTGCACAGGGCAAGATGGAGGGGAACTACAGAGGTACCCCAGCGAAATGCCTTGTAATGCAAAAATGTCATGCTTGGTTCAAGCCCGGAGAGTGTGATTCATTAGTCTCCCGAGGCCCGTTAGGCCTTCACAGCTTGCTCGTAGCCGTGTTTCATGCATTGCATGCTGGGATGCTGCTTTCGTTAGTCAAAAGGCAGCAATCCTTCAGAGTGCACATGTTAATGGTAGATCTTCTCCTTGTTTGATTTATGAGCAAACACACATCTCTGCCTTCTGCCTACGTTACTAGCCACTCGGTTACTCTGTGGTAAAGACAACATATAGTGCCAACATATTTGCCAACATATAGTGACCTCGAAGTAGGACCCAACAAAGGATGTTTTTTCTTAATACAAACCATTGGTCGTTAATTCTTTATGACTGTACTTCCACCTGCTGTTGCAATATAAACACAGACCCCAGGCAGTAATGCGTACCGTCTGTTACAAGGTGGTTCATTAAAGAAGACCAAAATTGCATCTACAAAACCAAGCAAAGAAACACAAAGTTGCAAAACAAGCTACAGCTACATACATGCTTGTATATACAGTATATAGATAGATAGATAGATAGATAGATAGATAGATAGATAGATAGATAGATAGATAGATAGATAGATAGATAGATAGATAGATAGTAATATACAGGCATACTACTCTCTTTTCTAGATAGAGAGTAGAGCATCGCTAGGACTCCCAGTATGCTGTGTGCCTCTGTAGATTTTATTATGTGTTACTTACTGTTAAGTGAGCATTACTTAATGTACTGTACTGTTCATTGATAGTTGAGCTGTGTGTGTGTGTTTTATTTGTTCAGTTAGACATGTCTTTTGTTAGTTAATTAGCATTTGAAAATGCTGTGCCATCTTTGTCGGGTCTATGTCATTTCCTAGTTTTAGCTTTTTCTTTTCTGTTGGCTGTGAGTGAGTCTTTTTAAAGACTTTGCATTGCAATAAAAACCTGTTCTTGAGCAGAAATAGCATATTCAGGATCTTCTGTGTTCATGCTACAATACAGTGTATAAAAAACCTAAGAAAAGCCTGCAGGCAGATGAGATGAGCTGGCAGAGTGATGTAAGGAGCAAAGTCTGGAGACTAAACACGGCCTGCTCATTATCCAGCACCTCATATCTGAAACAAGGTGTCATGGCTGTATGTGACTGCCAATGAGAGGCTCAATTGTCTTTACTGATGTTGTATCTGCCAACGGCAGCAACACGATCAATTCTGTAGTGTACTGAAACATCTTAACTGCTCAACTCCAGCCATTTACCTGCAGACTCAGTGGGCCACACTTCACCTTGCAGCACAACAATGGCTTGAAATAAACAACTGAAGTATATATGGAGTTTTTCTTAACCGCCCAACCAGAACCCTCTGGAGCACTTCACCTAAAGGCAAATGACCATAAAGGCAAAAACAGCACCCTATAAACAATCTTAAACCTCCGGAGCACCTCTCCTTCACCCTAAAAACAACCATAACACTCTGGAGCACCTCACCTTCACCCTAAAAACAGAAAAGTGGGGTGGCAGTGTCATCACTCACCCAAACATATGAAACATGACAGACTGCACTTTATGTTCATTGACAACCAGAAATGAGAAAACCATATTTAGCAAAGCTGTGAGCTCCATATGGTTCTATTAATATACTTTACAACCCTGAAATTTAAAACAAATACAGAATTGTTCCTGTTCCTATCTACATACATACATACCACACTGGAAATATATTATTAACAAGTTGTCAAGTCATACAACAAGTGTTTTAAGATTAGAAGAATGCACCAGCATTCAGTACTTGTGTGAAATACCTCGTAGATATACAGGTGTGCTGTGGCTCATTTGTTGCCATGCAGTTTGTGTTAGCAATGCTCTCACTATTCATGATTGGCCAGTTTGTGATCACATGATCACTGGTAGTAGCATCCATTTGGATGGGAGGCCACTATAAATCCTCCACCTGACACACTCACACCAGTGCAATGCACCCCCTGAATGTTACTGCTGCATTGAGGATGGTCTGCCAGTAGTCTGTTTTATGTTTGGTCTACAGTGGTCCTGTAGTCAGAAACTGACCAGTGATGGATGGTGATGAATAATTTGAGGTGATCGACAAATCGTGCTTGGCAACTGTAGTGAAGTCAGAGAGCACTGACCACACTGGCTGCACACCTGGGGCCTCCAGGTGCTAAACATGTGCTCTGACCACCAGACCAAAGAGCCTGCACCAGCAGGCTTAGCAATTTAGACTCCTGAGTGACAGCTTCCAACACTGCAACATATGGGCTAAAGCCTGTAATTGCACACATAATAAATATGCCTCTTATGTTTGTACACCTAATAAAGTGGCCTTAGGGTATGGACAAGTGAGTGCAAACCAGTACAAAAATAACTATGTACAGAATTTAAGATGAATGACACATTAATTACATGGTGGTCATCTGTGAGTTATCTACTGCCTCTTTGTTGAACATCAAAACACAGATTCAAATGTACATTTTAAAGGGATCTATAAACACTATAAATGTCTTTCATTGCTATAACTGCTGAGACAAATTCAAACATTTAGGATTCAGTATCTGCCAAGACTTGTTGGCATTCACCATGTCTCCATCTTGACTCCACTGCCAGCCAAAGCTCTCTGCTTTTATAACAAGGACACTGTGCTATTGCTCCAAAGCACAACGCTTACACAGCACCCCAATTCCAACACTTACAGCATTTGACTCTTGTCCAAAGCAACTTAAATTTTTTATTATGTTACACATGTAGACAAATGTAGCTTTAGGAGTCTTGCCCAGGGAGTCTTATTGGTATAGCATGGTGCACTTGTCCAGATCGGGACCTGAACCTCAGTCCTTCACAGGAGAGGCAGAGTTGGTGACAACACTCCTCTAGAGGAGAATAACCAACTTGCTAAATGTGTGTGAGTGAGTGAGCAAATCAGTTCCAGGGGTATTTCACATTCAAATGAAAAGTAAACAAGAAAAACAGAGAAAGAGATCATGTTGGGATAAAGGTACATGATGGAAAGTGCCTTACCATTCTGTATGGAGCAGCTCATAATTAATAAAAGGAAAATATACAACTCTGCAGCCTTCTACTTCAAGAAACAATCTTAATAATTAATGCACTACTGACATTAGTCCTGTCTCATACTGGAAAGGATCCCTGCAAAGCTCAATGGGAAACAAGCAACACAAGGACCACCATTTATTTTAATTGATTGGTAGAGTGCACTAATGAGGAGGAGTTAATGCAAACTCCAGCACCTTGAACACAACAGTTAGTCCCCTTACATGTGTGAAGGAAAATTCACAATGGCAGGTAACTGGGGAAGCATGACACCTAGCATTGCCCTGTGACAGGAGCAGAGGAGTGCTGAAGCAAGATTTATGGGTAATGCAGACTGCTGGACAAAATACTGTGATAGCTCCATTTCAGTACCTTGATAATGGAAGGTGTAAAATGATGAACCATTCCTGAACCATAATTCCCAGAATATAGTAGCTATCTCCTGAGAGCAGCACACCTACAAAATCAAGTCATCTCCACTAAAGCACTTCTACTAATGGCTCTGTTAGTTGGAGTGAATATAGGATTGATGAGGACAGGTAATTATTTGATTTGTAACCCATTTCCTGTGGAGGAGTGATACAAGTAGCAGTGACATGGCATTGTGAGTTGAACTGGTGAAACTTTTATACATTTTATGTTGTGGGATTCATTTACATGTGGTCTTGCTCACCTGTCTAACTCCATTTCTTGTTCTGGGATTCGCTTTGCCAACAATGACACTGCAATCAGACATGGAGGTGTCTAAACACTTTCATTCTCACTTTTCTAGAACTTTCCTTTCCTCTCACTGTATTCCAAACCACTTTTCTTCGACGGTTTGTTCTTCAAGTTTGAAAGTTCTCAAAGGAGATGAGCCGTCAGTCAGCTTCCAAGAAAATCAAGTCAAACAGGAACAAATTTATTCCTAATCACCTCCATTCTTCCACACAGGAGCACTGACTTCAGACGACAAGTGAGTGAGGGAGAGAGGGAGTGAGGAGAAGAGGGGGAGAGGCAGGGGGAGAGAGAAATGAAGACAGTGTAACAGAGAGGGAGATAATGTCTGAGTATGTGAGTGCATACATTTCACTAGTGGTTCAGTTTTTTGCTCCTAAAAAAGAACAAGGGAAGATCAAGCTCAAAATCAGTAGCTGTGGGAGTACTGAATGTAAGTTTGCTATTGGGTGAACCCAGTAATAAGTACTGAATGTAAGTACTGAATATATTGGCTGGTTTCTGTAATAAGAGAAGCAGTGGAGCGAATGCTAGAATCTGTAAATTGAAAGAAAGAAAACACCAAAGAGTAAAATCATTTCCTTTGACATTCCACTCTACTGAAATAAGATCAGAATCATTTAATCTACTACTGCCCACGAGAGATACTACTGCCCACCAGAGCTATGCCTTCAAATATTGTACAGTGTTAAAAGCAGAATGCTTATTCATTATCGGAGTCTCAAAATCATTAACAAAATTGTCAGTGGAAATACAGGAAACAAGAAATAACAGCACCTCACATTGAGCACTTTGATTCTCTTGATTATATTCATTGATATCATCATTATTAAAATAATTTTATTATGTCATTATACTAATTGCTATTATTAATCTTGAACTATTATTTCAATATCATGTATATTCCTTTGCATATTTTTGCATTCTTGGTCAAATCAAAACTACTATTCTACTATTCCCCATGTGAGCGCAGAGACTCTAACATCAATACAGCAGTGATCACAAAACAGCATGCTTGCTCTAGTGCAAGAAGTGCCGTTTAATGTAAATATAAGCTATTTAAAAGCCAATGGCAAACCAGCCATTTTGTGATACACAGTTACAGCTGTATTCTGTCAGAAACAAAATGACCAAACATTGTCAAGGTTCTTTGGGATGTGTGGATGGCAAATGTACAGTAACACACCCTCCACTTGGTGTCTCCTCACGTTAACGCTGTCAAGGGATTCAAACATGCATTCTCCTCCTTCCTCGTGAACTCAAGTGCACACAGACATGCCATGCATGCACTTACACAAACCATCAGTCATCAGTAGTTATTACAGTTCATTAATAATGCATTTTCTTAATAATAATTAATTAATTCAGAATTGGTTTGACAGGCTGCGACAGAATAGCAGACACGAGACTCAGGCAGGCACTCTAAATAACTCGATGTGTCTTCCCACCTAGACCATTACACCTGACCTCCAGCAAGATCTGCCCTACGACAGCCAACAGCTAATAAATGTGGTGATTTAATGTACACAATCCCAAAACACACTGTCAAAGCACATCCACAGATTGCACACAGATTGCCAGAACACACACACACACACACACACACACACACACACACACACACACACACACACACACACACACACACACACACACACACACACTAAAGCAGAATGGCTTTTTTCTTAGTTTATTTATCCATTTGATGTAAATGCTACTGCTATAAGTGAAGGGAAGGAGAAAGACTGAGCGCTGACACAGATGCGATGCACTTGTACAGAAAGTCTTCAAAAAGCTGCTGATTTGAAATGACTTCAGATAAAAATGAGCTGACATGACATTTTAATTTCATTCTTATCTCCATCTTTCCATCTTTGAGGCTTTTATATAAATATAAAAATAATAGTGTGAAGCTCTAAGAGCCTTTGACGTCTTTTATGTTTAATTTCACTTTTAAGCAGTACTGCAACACCATAGAATCTGATGTTACGTCTTAAAAGTTCAAACCGGAGTAGCTATACAAGGACAAGTAAAGTGCTTTGAAAAGGCTTTTCTTGGTTTAGTAACATTTACAGATGTGCTGTCTCACATTGTAATTGTACCTTCTTTTTTACAGACTAATTTCCTAAAGCAATCTGGATCTCCCTTGCCAAAAGAGTTGGAAGGTTATATGTTAATGTGAGTTCAAAAAGTGTTAAAATGGCACTACACAAGAAGGTCAGAGATTGCACAGATAACAATTAAGATTTAGTTAATTACCTGCTTTACTCTTAAAGCTGAATACTGTTAACATAATTTGAATAACTCTAGCATGTGAAATATATAAATATTGCATATTGATGGAATTGGAAATCTGAGTTGGAAAAAAAGTTGGAGCTGACGATCGTGGGCATGAGATGGTGGACATGCTTAAGGACTTACTGGACTAGCAAGCAGGAGAGCATTTACAGGGGTCTGTCGAGGAAGCAGGTGACTTGAAAGAAAAGGCTGAAAGAATTACCTGCAAGAGCAAGTGGAGATTATTCTGTCTAACTGCCTAACTGGGAGGCCTAGGAGCAGCGGCTGAGTGAATCACCCCAGTGTAGATATATCGTGGCATGCGCCATGGACTTTGGGCTATGAGCCAGTCAGGAGAAGTGGACAGGGCTCCCATAATGCCATGGGCCTTCCCGCAGACTAGAACTAGTTTATAGTGAATGTTTGTGTTGTTAGACATTTCCCCAGTCTGATTGGTGTATTAGAATGTTGCGTCATCTTCATGTAATGTGTGTTTCTTTGACTCCTACCCCATTTCCCCCATTTGTTTGAATTCTGTTTCTGCTAGTGCTATGCTGGGGCTTATTCTGCTGCCACACACACACACACACACACACACACACACTAGTGATTACTAGGGGGCTGTGGTGCACACATGCCCAGAGCGGTGGACAGCCCTAGCCCAGCGCCCGGGGAGCAGTTGGGGTTAGGTGCCTTGCTCAAGGGCACCTCAGTCATGGCCTCAGGCCTGGGAATCGAACCCTACCACCAGACCATGACTCCCCCTGTTATATGTCATATTCATGTCAGGAAATAAAGCAGATTAAATATATTAATTAATAATGAAAATGTACTTGGTGTCTCAAACATATTTATATTTATATTCACTCAGTATCAGACATGGAGGTCTTATTATAGACATATTTTGGGAGGAGGTGCCGGTACTGTATTGTGGCACTGTGCGAATGGTATAATAACCATATACAATTGTTTCACAGTATCTTTATTAAGATACAAACACAAAATACATGAAAAATAATAATTAACACAATTTTCTGAACAAAATGGCTTCTACAGGCAAACATCAGTATTTACAGTAGTGTGTGCTCTCTTATCACTAAGCACACGTTGAACTCTTATGGAGAATGTGCTGATGTTTTCTGAAGTCATCTTCTGGTACCATTCCACTGAGATTAAAGGGATTGAGAAGTAATTATATATGGTCATTATGCCATTGCTAAAACAACAGAAATAATGGCGTCTTACAAGCTTTTTGCAGTAATCCATATTCCCACTTAACAGACAGACCCTATGGTTCCTAGAATCTAGGCTTCCGTCTTGCTCATTGTAAACTCATTTTTGTTGGCTGTACCTATGGGTCCACGAATGCAAATGTGTAATTATATTCTGTGCCAAGGAAGCTAACAGGTATTGGTTAAGACATTTTTTATCATTAATGAATTTAACATAGACTGGCTGCCAAATTCATGCCTACTGAGAAAAAAAGGTGAAGATTAATTTGTCATTCAGATGGTGAATGAGTCTATTACAGTGTTTAGTCATCCTGTGGACAAACATCTGCATCCTGTTTTGACCACATATCTACTACTAACAGTGAATTATGCTGTAAAGCACTATCAGTCCCTGTGGGCCTCCGCAATCACTGTATTGTGGCTTAAAAATAACAAAATAAATAAACAACCCAAAGCTTGGAGTAAAGTACTGTATAAGAGGCCACATGAAACATGCTGTCAAATTTAGTTTGTTAGACATATTGAAAATGTTGAGTGGAACCAAGTGTGGGCAGGAAATGAGGTAGAAAAGCCCTCAAGTTGTTTACTGTTTCTCTCTGTGGATGATCACATGTCTCATTAAGAATATTTACAGTAAGAAACAAGAGAGCATCAAGGATGATGAAGATCTCAGGGAGTGTATGATCTAAGGAGACAAACAGGAGAAAGTGCAACTAAAGGAAAGAAAAGTGGCATATATGCTGTGCAATGAACAAATAGTTACACAGCTAAACAGAAAAAGCATATTATGAAAAGCAAATTCAGGAGAGGAAGAATGATGGTAACAAACTGGGGAAAACCCTGAATAAAATAATGTGTAGAGCCAAAATTATTGCTCCTTCTTTCAGCCAGGGTAATGGAATTTTACAAGGACATTGTAAATCATTTCAATGACCATTTATGAACAGAGTTGATCAGTTAAAAAGGAAAGGGCTCCTCTAGTGGCGGTGGTATGTCGGTACAAATAAGAACCAATTACATAATTGGTCTAAATAAGAACCAATTACATCAAACCACTCATGTGTCATCTGAGATTCAACCTCTCGAAATAGGAAAGGTTGAAAAACATCTTGCTGAGGTAAACAATGATAGACCAGATGGTGTGCATAATCTGGGTGGACAATTAACTTATTATAATTTCATTGCCAATATGTCATATTTTTGAGTCTGAAGGAGTGGTTATTGATTGGAAATTTGCTAAGGTTCTACCACTTCCTAAAAACAAACACGAGAGCTTCTCAGTTCTCTTAATGCCAGTCTCATCAGTATTCTTCCCGTGTTGAGTAAGCTAATAGAAAAGTTGTTCTTGAACAGATTCTCCACTATTTTTCACTTAATGAATAAACCTCTGATTTCCCTCAGGCCTCTAAGACAGACTACTCTGTATGCACATAACTGACAGAGATGCTTATCTTATTTTGACAAGAAAATGACGGTTTTACTTCACTTTACTGTGGCATTGGTTGCTGTAGCCCATAGGTTGCTATTAATGAAATACATTGCATAACCCAATGCTAATCATTTAGATGAATAGCTATAGATCCAATAGGATCCAGTCTGTGTTTTTAATGGTTCCACTCCTAAGGGCTTGCCATGCCCTAAAGGAGCTATTCTGGGCTGCTACGTTTTCCAACATTTACCAACAACATGCCTTATGTCTTGGCTTAGCACACGCTTAGCACAGTGTTACGCTACGCTATTTGTAGGCAATGCCGCTATATATTTCGCATGACATAATGTAACCGAGTTAAGGAACACACTTCAATCTGAGTTGTGACTATTACTTGAATGGATATTTGAGAAATATATCACTGAAATATTATCACTGTTAGTGACAATCAGCTGTGAATTGGGGACTGAACAGGTTCAAGAGGCAAATTTGCTTGGTGTTACACTTGATGGGCTGTTATCAAGGGGAGAAACATATGGAAAATATAGAAAAGAAAATGGATCGAGGAATATCATGCATTAACAGCGGTTCCTCTTCTTCGGCCCCGCATCTGGAGAGCGCTAGGTTCATCTCACCTTGATTGCTGTTCTCGAGTCTGATCGGGGTGCAGCCAGGAAAGATCAGTGGAAGCTCCAGACAGATCAGAATGAAGGGGGGCTGTGTTAGGAGTGAGACGCATGACCATCTCTTGTCGCTCAGAGGAGAGGTTGGCATACAATCTCATGGGTTGCTTTAGAATTATCTGCTATAGGGAACAACCAATTTGTCTGTACGCACAAGAAAATTACATGAGAAATTGAGACAGCCACACTAAGAGGAGGGCAGCAGGGGTTGTTTGTCTAGTTAAACCGAAACCCAAAACAGATGCAGTGTGCCGATGTGTATTGTATGGTATAATATGTGTATTGTATTAAAACAACCTGAACAACCTTGATGTAAATTGATGTGTTGTGATGTATCGGCTTGGTTTGACTTGTTTTTACTGACTGTTTTTATCTGTTACATGAGATTTCTGTTTTCTTATATATATGTTTTGTTGTGCGTAGACCTCAGGAAGAGGAGCTGCTACCTCAGTGGTATCTAATGTGGGCCCAAATAAAGCGATAAAAACGAAAAAGCTCGCCAGCCTTTGGACTTCACAACCAGGCAAATGTTTCAAACCAAAGTCGAGGTGTCTCTCCTGGCAAATCCAGAGATTCAGAGACTTTGATTTCTGCATTCTGATGAAAGGGTTGCCCTGGGTGTGTGCCCCAAGACCCAGGACCCTCCCAGAAGAATGTGGAGGGCTGGCGAGCACTGTGTCCGCATGTGTTATGTACAACTCGATTAGAATACATTATCAGAGGAGGCAGAAGAGGCCCACCAGGGGGTCAGTTTTATTCAAATGGATGCAAAATAAACTTGTTTACTGGCATTGAGACAAACAAAGGACAATGATTATGTTTGTCAAACAATTAATCATTGCATGATTACAACAAATGCATGTCAAAGGTTTTCTTTGAAATAACATCACATCATGAATAATAATTGACAGTTTACAAAGCTGAGATGAATGTTGTGGGTATTATACTCAAATATACTCGTTCTGGTGAATGCATTCAACAGATGTAATTATGTGTGTAATTATGCCTCTGGTTATCAAAATACCTGTCCTCATACAGCACAGAATATCAACTTCCTTAACCATATTCAATTTAGTTAAAGGGCTAGATATTTTGGTCATCTTGGCGATCTGGAGAGACCTGTAATGACTAAATGAATGCAGGCTGCTCAAAGATAACACCTTCATTTAACTCTAATGGCATTTTAAAGTACTTGGATGCTATCAGAGAGTGAGAGAATGAGTGAGTCAGAGGAACCGAGACAGACAAAACAGCTTACACGACTTATTGCTTAGGTTGCATCAAATCCAAGAAGATCCATCACTAGAAGGCCCTGCTCTGTGTTTCCCAGCCTCTTTCCTCAAACTGCTGGGGAAAAAAACAGCATATGACTGTTTTCATGTGTAAAAGGCTCAAAGCTGAGTTCATCTGTCTCACATATCTCCTCATTCTCTTTCTTCCCCTGCTCTCTTCTGATGCCTGGGGCAAAGCCATGCCACTCTGACCCAGACACCAGGGAGGGGTGCGAGACCAGATACACACACACCAGACACCAGGCAGGGGTTCCAGACTACACACACACACACACACACATCAGACACCAGGGAGGGGCTGGAGACCAGAAACACACACACCAGACAGCACGCAGGGGCTTGAGACCAGACACACACACAGACCAAGTAAGGGAGAAGATGGTAGAGTTTTATTCAAGTATAAATAATACAAAAGGCAATGTGACTTTATTAAGTCTTCATACTCAGGTCCACAAATGCTGACTCATAGTCACCACTCTCCACTACACAAATGCTGACTCATAGTCACAACTCACTCTAGGCCTATTTTTAAAGAGTCTTTCCTGCACCCCCTGAATACATAATGAAGGGGCGGAGTAGCTAAATTATGGGTGGAGTAACAGCACTGACCTTGAACTAAAAACTGAATGACATTAAGTACTATAGAGTATCTCATACTGTTAGCAATCTCCAGGAAACCTTAATAGGTTCACTATGTTGTGTGTGTGCATGTGTTTATGTGGGTGGGTGGGTGTCTGACTCCGTGTGTGTAAGAACAATTCCACAGCTCTCAGAGAGAAGCTGAGCTATCAAAGGGCCAAGTTCAAAGTCCATTGATTGTGTTTCCCAGCATGCACTGAGACAGTCTGCCCTGAAGAACAACGTAAGGAAGCCCACAGAAGAGTTTGAAGCACTGTCTGCATGTACAGGTGGTGAGATGGTGTCACATTAGAGAAACAGAAATGACAGTAGTCATTTCTTCAGCATCTGAGATATACAGAGGTTTGGGTGACTGAGAGGGCAGACAGCTGAAGCTACGATTTAAAATCTGTGAAATATTCCATAGCTATGGTTCCAAAAAGATGATGAACCCAAAGTTTCTATCACAAATGCTCTGAAAAATTCCCACACACAGTAAATATAAAATTTTTATGTTAGAAAATAATTTCATATGATACCAATATAAAAACTAAATTAGTTCTGTTCTCCATTAACAAAATATGTCATTACCCAAAGGAAGTTCAGAATCTATATTGCACTGAATTTTTTATTTTTAAAAGCAGAATATAAAGTTTCACAGCTAATTATTATATATTATTGTATATTATTGTGAAAGCTTTTTTGGGTTCAAGAGCCAGTAGAGAAGAAAACCTACATATGCCAATAGTCCCCTAATCTGCTGCAAGGTTCTAGGGTACTTTGGGTACAAGTTCAACCTGAATGTGTTAGATAAGCATTAGAGCCAAAGTGTGCATGATGGTAGCACTCCAGCTGTGTGGATAGGGACCAGTGTACTAAACCATCTCTGCCAAAGATGATGTAATATGAAGAAGGGTCATCTGAGTGACAGAGGTTTAGAAGGAGAAAATGTAAACGGTTCTGTGACAAATAAGGGTTGGTATGACCTCCAAATCACAAATATGCTTTTAACATGTTAAACAACATGCTAGTGTAACATTTGTCGGAGGCAGGAGTGATGCGATTGCAATGGAATTAATATTTATTAAAAGGGGAACGACAAAATACTAGACAGAAACACAGAATACAGATGGGGACTAGTACACTATAGAACGAGACAACGAGACAACTAAGCAAAGTCAACTCACATAGGAACATTACCACAATGCATGCTACATGAATGGAAAGAAGAACCATAACACCAAGGGGAGTAATGACAAAGGGGAGAGAGAGCACAAATGCCAACATCAGGCTAAGGATGAAATAACTAAACTACAGGAGAACATAACTAAAATAAGCCTGAGTGAGGGAGAGACGAATAACAGTACAAATCATAAACAAGAAGACTACGCGGTGCGAAGGGGAAGGGTAACGGGAGGAAAACAATGAGTAGACAACGCGGAGTAGAGCAGAGGACAAGGGGGAGAAAACATAAACTAACAATAATGACGGAACAAAGAACATGAACAGGCATATAGAAAAACAGGGATGCATGGAGGAGCAGGAAAGCAAGGAGGGACTCACGTACAATGACCGACGAGGGTAGACAGGGCAAGGGAAACTTACACAAAACCCAAGGAAGTAAACAAGACACAGGTGGTAACACTGAGGATGGGGGCGTTGTAGACAGAAGGGGAACCTAAGGAAACTATTATTAATCCATCCATCCATCCATTATCTGAACCGCTTAATCCCGCTAGTCGGGGTCACGGGGGGGCTGGAGCCAATCCCAACATCTCCGGGCGAAGGCAGGGTACACCATGGGCAGGTCGCCAGTCCACCGCATGGCCAACACACGCACGCACTCACACCTATGGGCAATTTAGCATGATCAATCAACCTAACACGCATGTCTTTGGACTGTGGGAGGAAACCGGAGTATCCGGAGGAAACCCACGCAGGCACAGGGAGAACATGCAAACTCCACACAGAGCAGCCCAGACCGAGAATCGAACCCAGACCGCCTTGCTGTGAGGTGACAGTGCTAACCACCACACCACCGTGCCGCCCTACTATTATTAATATTAATCAAATTAATATTTATTAAAAGGGGAATGACAAAACACTAGACAGAAACACAGAATACAGATGGGGACTACACTATACAATGAAGGGCTGATACTATAGAACGAGACAACATTACAGGAGAACATAACTAAAATAAGCCTGAGTGAGGGAGAGACGAATAACAGTACAAATCATAAACAAGAAGACTACGCGGTGCGAAGGGGAAGGGTAACGGGAGGAAAACAATGAGTAGACAACGCGGAGTAGAGCAGAGGACAAGGGGGAGAAAACATAAACTAACAATAATGACGGAACAAAGAACATGAACAGGCATATAGAAAAACAGGGATGCATGGAGGAGCAGGAAAGCAAGGAGGGACTCACGTACAATGACCGACGAGGGTAGACAGGGCAAGGGAAACTTACACAAAACCCAAGGAAGTAAACGGAGTAGACAACACGGAGCGGAGCAGAGGACAAGGGGGATGGGGGTGGGGCAGACAGAAGGGAAACCAAGGAGACTGGAAAACTAGGGAGGAGGGACGTGACAGCTTGTTTAGATGTATAGTTTGCATTTCTGTTAGTGCCATAACATTTTACATGACATTTCTACCATTTTTAACCAATAAAAAAATTACAGTCACATTAAATTGTCAAATGGTGTAACCACAAAAGCATGACAAGTATTAAATAATTCAGCTTTCTAGAAGTTATGTAAGTGTACTGATGAAAATAAGTGATTTATTATGAAATATCATTTCAAATTATATTTATTTTGTCACGTTGAGGACCCCGGCCCCTCCCCTTTGGGCGTGTGTATACGTGGTCCACGTGCTTTGTCTGCGTCTGTGGAACTCTGTGGTTATGGCTATGTCGTGTGATAATGTGTATCACCTGTGAATCGTCTCGTAATCACATGGGGCTAATGTGGTTTGTCTATTTAATGTGCGCTCGCGCAGTGTCCTGTGCTCGTCGTTGTCTAAGGTTTACACGTTGTTGTGTGAATGCGTATATGTTCTTCGTGCGCTGTATGCGCTTCTATGTAAATAAACGTAACCGTGACGTCAGTCAGAAGGATTCCCGTGTCTCGTCCTTCGCTCTGCCCGCACGTCACATATTTATTAAATATTTTATTTCTAAACTAAGATAATATGGGTTTTTGGTGTACTGAACAAGTCAATATGCCATAGACATTAATGTTTTCTCTCTAATCTTGGGTCAGTTGGTTTAAAATAATTTTAAATTTCATTTTTACAGTGTAGTACAGTGCTGAAATGATATTCATAGTAACGTTTTTGTGTAATATTAGATTTTTATGAGAAACATCGGTTACACCAACTGAGGACAGGCAAACGACAAGCAATTGACAATTAAAGTTGAATAAAAAGTCATGAAGTTAAGTGATTTAGGTGTTTTAATAAATGTGATCAAAATCTAATAGATTTTTTAACACTATATAAAACAATACTTTTAACAATGAAGAAACAGATTGATATCTAATTATAATACAGTAAGAACAATAATACACCTTATTCATCATATTACATTAAAAACAATCAAATGTAAGATGATATCTAGCAGACAGAAGAAAAACTCAATTCAAATTGTACATACATTGTGCATATGAGATGTTTTGAACATTCCAAACATCCATATCTCAGTGAGAAAGGTGACAATCCTCTCCTTTTTCTCCTCTGCAATTTTATTTTTGTCTCTCTTTTTGTTTCTCACACGCACTTTCATTTTTTTCTTTGCTTTGAGTTCATCAACTTTCCATTGCAGCTTTTTTGCTTTCACTTCTGTTCCTTATTTTTATGAACCTTAGCTCTCCCTTTTCTTCAGCACTCCTCTATGTTTGCTGGTACTTTTCTGCACTGCCCTCACATGAGTGCCTGTCGTCTCTTTAAACTTGGCTGTACACAGTCATGATCAGCAACATACACTATGGGCTCTGGAGGGCCATTAAAAGCTGCTCATCTGCTGTTGAATTCAGTGATAGAGGAGTAAGGTTAAAAACTTCAGCAAGCACCCTTTTCTTCTTCTCTCTGTACTGCCTCTGATACTGCTTCCACTCTTCCCTCATCTGCACCTGTGTTTCCCAGGGCATATCTGTCACTGAATATTTGTGATCTTTCCCTGTCTCTTTCTCTTTGATAGCTAAAGTACAGAAAATTACTGAAACTTAGTCTAATGTTAGTCTAATGTCCAGGGCCTTAATTAGTCTTCCATTTGGACATCAAATCTCTCAATAAAATTATCCTTTTAGAAGACCCACGTCACTGATTTTACTTTCTCATGGAACACTAGCATGTGTATGTGAGGGTGTATGTAGTATATATTTGCCTTATTTTAACAAGGTAATTACAGTTTTTGACGACTGCTAACATGCGTTTCCCAATACTTGTGATACATTGTCAAAACTCTAAACACAGCAACACATTGACCTCACACAAATAGCCAAATAGTTAATATCGTGTTCAAAAGCACATTTTCTTACAGTTTTTATTGATTGCTTTGACCTGTTTGAAGAAACTGGGAACCTCTCAGTCTTCCTCATCACCATCTCAGCAGAGCAGAAGACACCTCTTGCAAATGTGTTAACCCATTCTCATTGGATTAACACAGTTTTCACACCCTTTTGCAAAACAGTTAACGCAGATGTCATTCAAGAAGTCCAAACTTCAGGAGTTTAACTTTGGTTACAGAACAGAAACCATAAGCTCCAAGCTCTTAGACACTCCCTGATCATTATGACATCACTGAAAGCACTTGGTTGACACTTCTTCACAGAATATTTAAATTTGCAATCAGTCTGCAGGCCTGTGTTGTTCTTTGCAAGCATGGATCGAGGAGGTCTAATGCAGATGAGAGGAAGAGTGAGAGTAAGAGGTAGAGTGGTCAGAGGAAGAGGAGTCCGTGTGCGAGGTAGAGGTATAGCTGGAAGGGCTCAAGTTACCGATGAAATTCGGGCAACTGTGATTGATCATGTTGTAAATCATGGCCTTTCATTGAGAGAAGCTGGACAGAGAGTCCAACCTGTTCTCAACAGAAACACTGTTGCATCCATTGTTAGAGTTTTTCAACAGGAGAACAGGTAATGTTGCTATACAGTATATACAGAAATACAGTATCTGCAGTGATATACATTACTTCGTGTAATTTTGTCCACATTTCATGTATTCTTTATAGAATCGAAAGACTACCAGTCGGTGGTGGTAGAGGGAGAATTTTTAATGCTGAACAGGAGGCAGCCGTTGTCAACATGGTTCTGGCAAATAATGCCATTAGGCTGCGTGAAATCAAGGCAGCAGTGATTGCTGATCAAGGAGTATTTAGGAACATCCATACTGTGAGTGAGGCCACAATTGACCGCGTCCTCAGAAGGAATCATATGGCCATGAAACAGCTCTATAGAGTTCCTTTTCAGAGGAACTCTGAAGCTGCGAAGGAGGCCAGATGCAAATATGTGGAGGTAAGGAAACACAACAGTACTATACTCGTATGCCTTGTTATATCATGCAGCTACTGTAGAGTGAACTGGAGTGGCTTCAATCTTTGTAAAGTAAGGAGACGAGGAAGGAACCTCATTGGGAATAGGGCCACTATTACTGTTCCAGGGCAGAGGGGTGCCAATATAACTATGTGTGCTGCCATCTCCAATGATGGCGTCCTGTGCCATATTCCTACCATTGGCCCATACAACACTGAGCGTCTCATAGCATTCCTGAATGCCCTTTATGACATCCTGATCCCACCTCAGGAGCGAGGCCTGTTGAGGCCTGGCATGCCACGGTTCGTGATTATCTGGGACAATGTGGCGTTCCACCACTCTCGTATTGTGAATGAGTGGTTTGCAGTGCACTGTCGGATGATGGTACAATTTCTTCCTCCATACTCTCCGTTTTTAAATCCCATAGAGGAATTCTTTAGTGCATGGAGATGGAAGGTATATGATCACCGACCCTATGGACAGATGCCCTTGCTCAATGCAATGACTGCTGCTGCCCAAGATATAGATGCAGAGGCATGTCAAGGATGGATCAGGCATGCTAGACGATTTTTCCCTCGGTGCATTGCACGAGAGAATATTGAATGCGATGTGGATGAGGCCTTGTGGCCCAGGCTTCAAGAAAGAGGAGACTAGAAGAGACAGAAGACTATCACTTGTGGCTATCGCTTATACTCTTATAGTATAGACCTACTATAGTTTTTCGTTGTTTACTGTAAAATTCTGTGTTTTTTCATAATTTCTTACACAGTAATGGAATTTATTTTTATTTCCATGTATTTCTCTGTTGGAATATTTCATTTGTCAGCCACAGTCTAAAAAAATTAAGCATTTAATTAATAAAATTTGCATCAAAGCATATCTGATTCTGGATGCTTTTTTTTTGCTAGAGGGTAAATTTGACTACATACAGTCACATATAGACTACAATGACAAGCAACGGTCACTGATTCACACATGAGTGCTTTATTTTGTATTTTGTTGCCCAATGTGTAATGATTGATTGGAGGTGTTTATACACTTGTGTCAAATGTGAGATGTTTGAAGGCTAAATTTGCTTTTGTTGCATATTTTAAAGGTTTTGACACAGGTTTGGCCTTTTGCAAACAAAATGTGTAATTTTGAACACTGTGTCACTGTTTAGGTCTCTGTGTTAACTGTTTTGAAAAATGTGAATTTGAGTCGACGGCAGCATCAAAACAACCAATAAAAACTGTAACTAAATAACAACTCTGCATTTCACAACGCAAACAAAGTTTTCTCTTTGTTTTAACTTTGTTAAAACACAGCAAACCTGGTTCAGTATCCAATCATTCTTTCAAACACTAGCACAGATTCTCTATTCGAGATGAACATAGTCAAACACTGCACAACCACTGTAAAAAAACTAACATTTGATGGCAATACAGAAACAGTATTACATGTAATATTTTACTCTCTCCCGGCAAACAACAGACATTTTACAGTAACATCTGTTGTTTTCTTAGTCAGTTCATTTTTTCTGTAATCCACTTCATTTGGACTTGTGCATTTTTGGCAACATACTGTCTACACAATGAGTGATATTTACTGTTAGGTACTATATGGAATGTAGATTAGACAAAAAAGGCTGAGTCAGTATCAGTTTTGCAGTAAAGGGTATATTTTACTGTATTACGGACATTACTGTAAATTTTCGCCTAATCCAAAAAATAATTACCGTAATTGTAAACATAATTAGCCATGGTCCCATATGTGTAAAAATACACATATACAAAAAAAGCCACTCAAGGGGAAAAAAACAGGATACAAAACTGAACAGTCTTGTTACATGTAATCTAAACGTTGTCTTCAGCAGTTGGCCACGTTTTCAGCCACATCACATCTGATGTTGGCCCTTGCCATGCACCTGGGATAGAAAAGCTTGGTATGCCTTATTCACCCCTAGCAGTCTTCAGCTGAAATGTCTCTGCAGCCGAAAAAACCATTGCATCCAGGAGGGACATTTGGTCATGGGGCCGATGATCATACACCTTCCACCTCCAGACTGAAAAAAGTTTAGTGGTGTTGAGGAAAGGCGAGTATAGGGCGGGAGGAAAAGGGACATCACTCTTGGATGGTCTATAAACCAGTTTGTGATGACATGAGAATGACAAAATGCTACATCGTCCCATCACAAATGTCCTCGTGTTTCCTCCCACCTGTTCCATTTCTGCTTCTGGAACCAGTTGTTGGTAGAGTTCATTCAAAAACGAAAGAAGGAGGTCACTATTATAGGGACCAATCTGGCATTTGTGAAGGACCAAACCAGCACTTGAGATTGCAGGACAAATTGTTATATTTGCTCCTCTCTGACCCGGTACATTACTGTACTTCATTTTAGTTCATTGATCTATATGTGCAAAAAATGTGTATAACAGCTGCCTTTGTTTTTGCAGGACTTTGCATTTTATACGATATTTAAGGTTTTGAACCTTAGGTTTTCATTTTTGGCATGCTGTGTACAAGCAATTGTAAATAAGACAAAAACGATCCAGAATTTTGTTATTGGATAACCTTGTGTGTATAGAAAATTTAGGCATTATAAAAACATGTAAAATGACTGCATTTTGTGCCATAACAACATGAATTGAACTAATAGTATAGCCACTGAAAACTGATGTTGTGTTCACTGTGTTTGGAGTTTTGAAAATGTGACTATAGATTGGACAAACGCACGTTAGCAGTCGTCAAAAACTGTAATATTTTACTGAGGTCTTCCCATTTGACATGTATTCTAATCATACTTTACCATGACCTGAATCTGCTTTATTTTGTCAAATTTTACTGAGAGTTACTAATCTTGACTTGTAGCAGTTGGGGTCTTCAGAGGTCCTTCTGTTTGACATCACATTCTGTTACATGATCTTCTGGCACAAAATGTTCAAAATGGCTCCAAAAAGGGTGGTTACACCAGTAGGTATAACGTTTGACTTGGCAGACATGCTTCCCCATGTTAATGGAAATATTCAGAATTGCCATGTTTCTCTATAATACTCTGCTAAATTCCGTAAATGTAATACTTAAAATACTTGTTTAAGATTATGCCAGTGTATTTCAGAGGCTGTTTAGAATGTCTTTACACATTTTTTCATTATTCTTGGTGCTGCATTTTTATGGTTACACCATTTAGACAGTTTTGCCCTATTTCTCTCAATATTATCTCATAATGTAATAAAATCAGACATGTCAAGATAGGGGCCCAAAGAAAAAGATATTTCAAAGTAAATTATAGCTTTATTTTGAAATTATCACTTTTTAAAAGTTATTCAAACTTCAAAGACAGAAAAAAATGAGCGGCACGTCTTTCACCCAAAAAGAGAAAGAGAGAGAGAGATAGATAGAGGGAAGGAGAGAGAGACAGACAGAGAGGGAGGGAGAGAGAGGAAGAGAGAGGGAAGGTCAAAGGCAGAGGGTGAGAGAGATATTTCAGCACACACCATGGCTTCTCTCTTAGGGTGGATCTGATGGTCATTAACGGACCATGCGGCACGTAGTCCAGCCTCACACCGTAGCAGCACCCCCCCCCAGCCTCTCCCTCAAAAATTCTGCTGAAGAAAAAGCAGTAAATATCATTGGCCTGGTAGGCAAGGCCAATTCCGATATAGCCATTTATCCTCAAAATAAACAAGACACCACAATGCCCTTAATCAAACTTGATTGGCACTTGATATGTTTACATTATTAATTATTACAAAAAATAATAAGTTGCTTTTGTGTGTGTGTGTGTGTGTGTGTGTGTGTGTGTGTGTGTGTGTGTGTGTGTGTGTGTGTGTGTGTGTGTGTGTGTGTGTGTGTATGCATGTATGTTTCTGCATGGGTGTCTTGGTGTTGGAGCTGAAGTTATCAAGGATGTTACTTTCCACATGCATTGTCAGGGCTCGCTGTCTGTCATGATTCGCCAGGCACCCTGCCCTAGAGACACACCCACTGCCCCTCCCGTCGCACCCACACACACACCCAAACACACACACACACACACACACGCACACACACAACACACACACCATTCCTTCACCGCTCTGACTCTCCTGACGAGCACCTGTTTCTCCCCCATTTCTAGCCCACAGGAGCTCTCTTCCAGTGGTATGCCCTGAGCCTGTGCCTCTGTGTGTAGATTTAGTACTTAGCACCTGTGTGCTTTGTTTATCGTGGCGCTTTTTGAGTCAGCTCTATGCCGTGCCCCTTCACATTCCTCCAGGACTGGAGAACAGAAGCAGCTTTCATGCACGCATCACACTTCCTCCCTCTCAGCATCACACTGTTCTAAGCAGTTTGCCTTTTTCCAAATAACTGTAATAACGCACACCTAAGAAAGCCAAAGCAGAGTATGTTACATATTTAAAGAACGTCTTTGAGGCAAACTGTGCTTGTTTACTGCTCTTAACAGACAAATAGCTGAGCTGTAAAATCAGAAACTCCACTGCAATGCTCAGTGCATATTTGTTTATCACTCCTTGATTTTAGAGAGCATTTCCATTCCACTGGAAACACAAACACTGGGATTAATACCGTGCTTATAGAAGACGTCCTACAGCTTCTCATAAATGACTTTTAGGATGTGGTTATGTGGTTGGAATGGAAGTGGGCACAAACCAATTTGCATTTGTTAATAGTCTCTGCATATGCTATGGCTCTTACCAAATGTCATTCAATCTTAGCAGCACTACCACCCTTCTTTAAGTATTCATGTAAATGAGGACATTTGGGTTGAGTCCTGGAAAAAGAGTAGTAGAGTATTAACTCATAATGGGAGTCTCTTACGTACAGTGAACTCCCATTACGAGCTAATCTTCTGTTAAAAGGAGGTAGTGTTTAGCATTAATCAGATGATTTTACACTACAGACCCTACGTTAGATACATTTCCCAAATTTCATTTTAATTCGTCTAGTTTTAGG
Source organism: Brachyhypopomus gauderio (assembly GCF_052324685.1). Lineage (NCBI taxonomy): Eukaryota > Metazoa > Chordata > Actinopteri > Gymnotiformes > Hypopomidae > Brachyhypopomus > Brachyhypopomus gauderio. The sequence continues at coordinate 12,404,455 of NC_135225.1, read as the reverse complement.
TCTTGGAGTGAGAAACCTCCAAGGAAGTATGGTCCACCAAGAGGACTGTATCACTGCACCTGCTGCCAGATATCTTATGTATCTTATGTATCTTATGTATCTTATGATGCAACTTCAGGAGAAAGACTCTATTTTGTAGCCAGTAGAGCATTCTGACTCCAGCACTGAGTCCCTGAGTTCTTCCGCCATTTCCGCAGTTTCACATTCAATCTCCAAACCATAACCGATTAACTAAAGAGGGAAGGCGTGGTCTCCAATCACAAGCTCTCTACTGCAGAGTGTCGGGCTGTGATTAGCGGTCTGCTCACAGAAACTCTTTCTCCATAACAGGGAAGTGGGAGGTTTTAGAAGTCATTTTTTCCTGTGATGGTTAACGGAGAAAGAGTAGATCAGTCACACAGCTGGCCCGGGGAAAAAAGAAAAGCTGAAGCTCTTGGGAGAGTGGAGATGACCAGCAGACAGCAGTGAACCCGAGAGAAACCTCCCCCTGCCCCTCCGGACACGGCAGCCTCCCCTGTCATTTCAGCATACTCTCATTAAATCTGAAACGCAGGCCTGTGTTAATGGCCTGTCAGCACTGTTAGCATTTATTTCACGTGAATTGATTCAAACCTAGACGTTTTTACAAATGCCGCAGCTCCCACCGATCACGGCATGAAAAATTAGCCTCCTCTCTCCCCCTCACTACCTCCACCTTCAATGAATTTCAATAAGCAACAAGGTTGTCTACACTTCAGCGCAGAGGTGTATGAAAAATTGTGACATTTAAGCTTTTCAGAGGGTTTCCAGTATGATTTGAGCTCCTTTGTTCAACGCTGCAGGTAATGTGATGGGATGTTGAAGGAGTTAAAGTCAATTAATCTCCTGGCAGCATATGTTTTCAGATAAATTTATATGCATTGGTTAGTAAACACAGTCTCACAATTCAATAAAACACAATGGCTCTTTAAATTACGCACATACAAACCACAAAGAGAAAGGTGAACAAGGATAATTGCTAAATTATATGCTAAATACTGAATGAGGGGAAACATGGAAATGTTTTGAATCATGATAATCCCATCCTCAGAGTTTTGTCCATTCAGACAGTCTCCCGAGCATCCTCTCTGTTCAGCAGAGGCAGTAAAGAGCAGCTCCCTCAGCTGTATTTATGAGGCTGTGTGTTTCTTCATTTTGAGAATACCCAAGTCGTTCTGCATTGGCCCATTCTGATGGGGGGCACTGAGTGCTGACAACAGTTTAAATTGATTTTAGGAGCTGGTAGACAATCCATTTCCCCTGAGCTGATAGGGAAGGACAGGCGAAGAGGTGTGCGTTCAGGGGTTGACAGCACCATCCCATTTCCAAAGACAAACACGCTCACAAAACTGTATTTTCAACTGCTGATTCACAGTAATGATAAAATTGCTGTGTGGGATTGACTTGGGAATCGGACGTCAGACCTTTCAAGAAGCAAGAGCTGAGACAGGCCGTGCACAGTGAAAGATGTCTGACTGCAGAATAAACACAGAACCGAGAAGGATTAATTAATGCCGTTCCTAGGTGTTAGGTTCTCCCTCCAAAAGCTTTCCTTTGTTTCTTGCTGGTAATTAGAGCCTTTGTGACTTGGTTTTCGGGAACTTTGTGGATATTTTAAAGTGCATTATCAGTTTCTCACCTTCTTTTCTTACTGCTCTATTCACAAGACAATATCATCTGAGGAAGTTATGTCTTCAATTTTTTCTGATATCAGTTGTTTCCCCAAAACACATTATTAAAATGAACTACCTTGGAATGGATACGCCAAACTGAAGAATCTGCATTTCTAAAGTAGGCACACTTGAAGACTTCGAAGGACGGAGACCCATCAGTTGTAGATTACATTATTTCTCTGTCAGAGTGCACAGACAACATATGGTGAAACTTTATGGGAGCTAAAATTTAAAACTTTCAATTTTATTAAATGAGATCTGAGTGTAGTGACATTTCTAGAAGGGAAAGTAAACAGACTAAAGACCGGAAGCATTACATGGAACCACCATTTCCTTAATGTTATAAGGTCTCTTCCAAACTGCTTTCACTTTACAACTGTCAGAAATGCCAGTGATATAGCAGTAATGGTACCCTTTCCTGTCATGAGTGCTTAGTTGAATCCAAACCATAAGAAGTTTTTCATATTAAATGTTGTTTTGGTAGGCAAGATCAGAAACATTTTTAATTTGCAAATGTCTGAAATTAAGTATTCACTTTGCTATCCACTGCGGTCAATATGATGGGGTTGTGTTAGAAAACTACGTAGGGACAGTTTAATCACAGTCCATCTTTGTTCCCAAGCCACGTGAGCATGAATGAACAAAACAGCCATTTCCTGTGCAGCACCAATGAACATGTCAGGCTGGATAAGGGTTAGAAGTCCTTAACTGACTGAATAAAGCTGAACTGAAAAATTTGCATCCTGTCCTTCTGGTAAATGGTAATAGCTAAAGTAGTACTCAGGCCATAGAAAAATACAGGTGGAACATCTAATGTTCTGCAGGCAACAAGTTTTCATATAGCAGTTTACACTTTACTGTCTTAATTGTCTTCTTTAATTGTCTTATTTACTTTGCCTGGTCAATAATGCACTGTAAATTATTTCATTTGCTTTCTTGTTACTGGGTCTGCATTACTGACCTTGACAGATTTAAAGATGAGTTTTTTCTGGCACTACAACACCATCAGAACAATCTTACTGATGCTTCAGTCACATTTAGCTAAGGCTGATCCAGTAACCCAGAACTTACTGCAGTCCAATACAGCTGTTCAGCACAGCTGTAGAGTAGCAACTACGCAAAATTGAAGTGTACAAAACAGACTTTGCCCATTAAAGAAATGTTCCAGGTTTATGACCTATTTCCTGTGATCAGCATCTGTGCAGTTTTGTACCATTGATTCACTATGAATCCACAGACAACAATTTAGACACACTATCATGTAGTTAGGAGACAACACTAAACTCATATATTCAAAGTGAATCTATAGTAAAAGAAAAAGGACAGTGGTTGCTGTTCCCATTGACAGATTTTGTAGAAATCTTTAGTCAGAGGTGTTTGTACATGAAGTTGTAAATCTGTATAATTAAATCTCTCAGAGATACATATCTAAAGGGAAGAATCTGTGATAATGAAATACGTCTAATCTACTGCCATGTTGCTCATAGTAAATATGGTTCTCTCTCATCCTGCATGGATCCCACAAGTGCTTGAACTGTACTCCTCCAGTTTGAAAGTTGGATAAAATTATACAAGAACAGTGTTGGCAACACATTCTCTCCTGCCTGTCTCCTCTAAAACCATTTACTGTAGTAGCTGTAGTTTTAAATTTGTGTTATAATCACGTATTTCAAATGTTTATCAACATTCAACGACTGCCCTCAGGCTTGCATTATAAGATTAGAATTAACAGGTTTTCTTTCCTGGTACCCTATGTTTGAACATGAGGTATAAATAGGGATTAGGCTGAAAAATGCTAGAATATTCCTTTGACACCCAAGTCCAAGCCTTGTACTGGAACATGGGACTTAAACTTCAAATCTCCAATTAATGTAATCTTTGCCATCCTAATGAGTGACAGAGAGACAGAGGAGGTGATCATATCCAGCAGTGCTGTGCGGGGAGTATGTAGCAGATGATATATCATCCTGGAACTGCGATGAACAACGTGAGCATCTGTCCTTTGTGTCGGAGTTGTCCCAGCGCTCTAATCTTTCTCGCTGTTCTTGTCTGACATCCCCTGGAGGGCAACGCAGAACTGTGACCCTAGCTTTGGCAAAGCACTATAAAGGCTAACCACGTCCATCACCATGACCAATAATGCAGGGTTTTGGTTTAATCAGAAGTCAGAATTCGTTTGACTTGGGCAACCAGACATTATTGTCACCCCCATTTTGTCCTTTTATGGACTGATCCCTTAAAAGCTTCAACCAATGAAGTACAAGAATATTTCAGGAAAGAGAGGGAGCAGTTTTAGCATTGTTGCAAAGCACTCCGAAACTGTTCTCTGTGCTTAATGTCAACTTGTCATTGGGTGGGTATTTCACACAGAGCAGCTAGACCCTTCGACAATTCCCGGAGGACAGCCATCACCCACCAGCACACCTCCAGTGAAAGAGAGGGGCGGAAGCTTGCATTACACAACATGAATAGTCATGAGAGGAACTCTTTCCGGAATGCATCCATGATCAGATGCTCCTTCCTGTCAATGTCGGTCTGCACAAATGGCTGAAGGGGGCACTGATAGCCTTGTGTTATGAGGCATGGAAAGAACTAGAATACTTCACAGGACATGTAGAATGCTGAATGATGCTGGTGACAGTAAGTCACATCTGAACTGGGGCATCCCTCACTGTCAGCCTGTGTGCTGGCTTGGTCCATGATTTTAACACTTTCTGCAAATCAGTTCACAACTGAAATATTTTGGCTCATATACAAAATCAAAAAAAGAAAGAACAAAAGAAAAAACAATTCATGAAGTATTTATTAGTGTTCATATTTTATTAATAAAGTAACGGTTTGAGCATTGCTCTGGTTATTGTTTCAAACAGGACAGCCAAGCAATGCAGACTGAATCCTTAATCATCGACTTAGCCATGAATCCACGAAGGAATACAGCCACTGTTGTTTATTGATGCCCTTTTAAAACCTTATGAAGCATGTATACTTGGAATGTCTTTGCAGGGGTGCACAGCACTGTGAATGGGCCTTGGACAGTTGGATGGCATCTGGATGATAACTACAAGGAAGACAAAACAGAACAGCTGAACATTTTTTTAGCACAAAATAATTGTTCATTTCTAGAAATAATTGGACGGGCATTTGGGGGAGTCATTAGACAAATATGGTAAAACACACACACACACACACACACACACACACACACACACACACACACACACACACACACACACACACACACACACAATGTAGAGTGTAATCATTTTGTGGGGGTACAGTTAACTCGGGGAAAGAACTTTTGAGCAGAATGTTGTTGATTTTGGAAATGGGTATCCAGCAGGATGGCCATTTGTCAGGGTGATTCTGAAAATTAAAATACAAGCTACTTTATCCTACAAAACTCACAGAAAAAAAATCTTTATACTTGGACTATGGGTCAAACCAATGTAATTCAATGAGAGAAACATAACAAAACTGTTACGGAACAGCTCCGGACCCTTCTCTGTGGGCGTGCCGCTACGTCGTCTGCGTGCAGTTATGTCCATGTTAGTAGTTCCGTGGGTGTGGGTTGTTTGTGAGCGTGTTCGTTTGTTACACCTGTGCCTTGTCTCGAGGTCACGTGGGTCTGTGTAATTCACCTATTTACTGTGCGTTCGCGCGGTGTCGTGTGCTCGTCTTTGTCTAAAGTTCATGCCCGTGCAAGCCTCAGCATCAGAGTGCTTGCACCGTTAGTGCTGGACTTTCCGTTTTGTGTTCAATAAAAGTACGTGTTTCACTACGATCGTTGTTGTGCCTGCCTCCTCCACAACACGTCACAGAAAGACGAGCCGACCAAATGCCAGGGTACACCGCAGCAAGGAAAAAGGGGAAGAAGACCAAGCGCTGTCACGCCGCTTCCCCTGCGCGTCGCTGCACGGTACCGGTACCCGATGGGGAGATGCAGCAGGACCCCGTGTGTGCGCGCCTGCTGCGTCAAGCTCAGGCGGCCGAAAGCGCAGCAGGGGCAGCGTGCTTCCTGCTGGCCGCCGAGAGGATGTGGAGCATCAGGCGCGGCGCTCCAGCCCAGGCATGCCCCGAGGAGGAGAAGAGCGCACCGCACCAGGTACGCCCCGAAGAGAAGGGTTCCAGTGAGCCCCTAGAGGTGGGTGTAGGCACCTTTGCCCTCACCCCTCCCGATTACGAGTCTGGGAGTGAGGACCCCGAAGAGGAGTCAGATGCGCCTCTGTTTGTGAGCGTGGGCTCCCTCGTCATGTCCCCACCCGAGAACGAGTTCGGGAGCGGTGAGTCCGATGCGGAGGGGTGTCCCCCCCTCTCAGTACACTCGGAGGAAGAGAGCGAGGGCGGGGCTAGCGGCCACCCCTCCTTGGGAGCGGCTCCCCGGAGGTCGGATGAGGAGGGGGTCAGCCCTACGCCCTCGTTGTACTCAGCACCAACTGTGTATTACGGGGAGGGTGCGGAGGAAGTCAGTCCACCTCCATCCCTTCGCTCCGACTTCACAAAGCCCTACGGTGCGGAAGGAGTCAGTCCACCTCCATCCCTTCACTCGGACTCCACCGAGCGCTGCGGTACGGAGGAAGAGGACGTTAGCCGCCCTCCGTCCGTTTGTGCACCATTCTCAGAGAGCGACGAGGAGAAGGAAGTTCCTCGGTCCCCCTCAGCGGCGAGCAGCATGGACTGTTCCCGCTGCCCGACCCCGGAGGAACCCATGTCGCTGGGTCGGAGTGTCGCCAAGAGCGAGGAGGAGATGGAGACGTCGGAGGGCGAGGCGAAGGCAACCCCAGGAGCGCAGGGGGTTCCTGGTGTAGTCAGCGGTCCAAGGTGGGTGTGTCATGCGCCTTTGGAGCCGCCGCGGACACCAGCCGGCGCAAGGCACAAAGCCAGGACTCCGGTCGCGCCCAAAGGGAGAACCGAAGCTCCCCGAAGGAAGCCACCGGGAGCGCGGCCAGCGGGAGCTCCGAGCGGCGCAACGCGCGTGCGGAGTCAGAACCCGAAGACCGGAGGGACTCCGCCGCCTGTACCGCCCGCTACGTCTGCGCCCCCAGGAGGGGCCGCGCCACCGTTTGCGCTTTGGCAGGCAGCCGGAGCGATGCCATGGCTGCCTGTTCCCATATGTTTGTCTGTCCCGTTGTTATTCCCTAATCTCCTTTTCCCTCTTGTGCCTTTCGTGTTTCATGTGCCAGTGTGTGTGTTTGTCGCTGTGCCGTTGTTTAATGTATTTTCCCCCGTCTTCCCAGGGAGGGTGTGCTAGAGCTGTTCGCGACGGTTCCCGCCGTCGGGGGTGACGGCTCTCGGAGGCTCGTGATCCCGGCGGCTTCGGACCTGCCCATCGGTGTTGGTTCGGGGCTTTCCAGCTCCGCGGGACGCTCCGGGAGTAGCGAGCCCCTGGCGGGGGGTTCTGTTACGGAACAGCTCCGGACCCTTCTCTGTGGGCGTGCCGCTACGTCGTCTGTGTGCAGTTATGTCCATGTTAGTAGTTCCGTGGGTGTGGGTTGTTTGTGAGCGTGTTCGTTTGTTACACCTGTGCCTTGTCTCGAGGTCACGTGGGTCTGTGTAATTCACCTATTTACTGTGCGTTCGCGCGGTGTCGTGTGCTCGTCTTTGTCTAAAGTTCATGCCCGTGCAAGCCTCAGCATCAGAGTGCTTGCACCGTTAGTGCTGGACTTTCCGTTTTGTGTTCAATAAAAGTACGTGTTTCACTACGATCGTTGTTGTGCCTGCCTCCTCCACAACACGTCACAAAAACAAAAAAACTTAGTCAGGTTGCTTAATCTTAAAACTCCATGCTAAGCCTTTCAGCACATAAGGGCTGTCTCCTGTCCTCAGCTCAATCATAACACATAACACTTCCTATGCATACTGACCAGTGATCATTGTAATGAGACACTGTGACACCTCTAATTAGTCACGCTGAAATGCAGAAGTTAAACAAGAACACGACTGCATCGTGTCTTGTCAGGAGAATTCAACTATTCATCTGCTATTTACGGACACAGGGTCTTGTTAGGGTGGACACTCATTATTCAGGCTTTCATTTGCGTGCCAACCGACTCCATCTAGAGCATTGCATAGCACAGAGCAATTAATTATGAACTGCTATCAGTCAGCTGTGAATTAAATATTAGTGAGCATGATATCCTCTGAGTGAGAATAATTTATGCACTTCTTTAAGCAAGACAGACATGGATGGGAGAGAGAGAAGATAGGAGACAAAAAAGAGAAAAGGACAGAGAGAGAGAGAGAGAGAGAGAGAGAGAGAGAGAGAGAGAGAGAGAGAGAGAGAGAGAGAGAGAGAATGGTTGAGGCATGTTGACAAGGCGGCATGGGAAATGTGTCCAATCTATCTTTGGCCAGGCTGAGGAGAGGGAGAGCATGTTAGTGAGGTTTATCCACACAGAAGTCCATTGCCACACACTGCCATTTGGGCAATCATATACTTTAATGGCTGAGCAGTAAATCCCATGCTAACTGCTACCATCACACCACACGAGGCACCTACTGAAGGGGCAAAATAGGTTAAATTGGGCAGAAAGAAGGGTTCAGTTACTTTGGGAACAGAGAAGAGGAGCTTGTAAGGCTGTAAAACAAGATAAATGTGAGGTTTCGGAGAGCTGTAGAGGACCAATTTACTTTGCTTAAGAGAGTCATTAAAATGGGACACAAATGACCTGACTTTGGTTTTGGCCATTCGCATAAATGACCATGCTGTAAAAGGTGGAAACTATCAAACTCTTGAGTTGTTAAATTGTCTATCCACCTGTTTAGGAGTATCTAGCTAACCCATAGACTTGACCCATGACAGTGAATGAGGGCATTGACATGAAATGCCCCTTTAATATTAAACAGGATTAATATTAAACAACTATGTGTTGTTATGATCTTGGGTCAAGGTCAAGCACCATGCACTCTAAGAATAATGTCAGATTTCTGATTTTCTACACATTTTCTGAGATAGTTATTATGGGGCTTAGGGCTGGAAGAAAAACAGAAACCAAAATTTTTTAATAACACTTAAAAGCCGATTATGTGGTTGAAACATACTGTGATGGTATATATAACTGCAGAAACCTGTACACTTCTAATCTGTCTGTGCAAAAAATGGTTGCATATTGTTCACTCTGATGTCAAAGTTTTAAAAGATTTTTAACAATTACATTTCTCAATCTTGACATTTTCATTTAGTGTAATGCAAATAAAATAATAACAAAAATGTCAAAATCTGAATAATAATAATAGAACAAAAATGTGTTCTGGGATCTAGTGTAAATGCAACCACAGATGCACACGTCCACACACACACACAAATGCACAGTATATTCATTTTATTACACTTTGTCATGGTATTTACAAAAAAATTAAACAGACCAGGGGGTGTATGTCTGCATTCAAAGATGTACGATAAAAACATGCAGAAACACACACACAGACGCGCGCACACACACACACACACACACACACACACACACACACACACACACACACACACACACACACACACACACACACACACACACACACACACACACACACATACGCACACATACATGCACACACTTTTGTTGAGTTCTGTCCTAATGCCTGTAAATAAACACATATCTTTATCAGGAAGTCATTACACCACCAAGTGAACCAGATAAACACCCTTACCCATCTGTTATCTTCATAAGTAAGCACTTCTCTCTTTTTGCAGAATCCCTCTTTCCATCTTCATACCCCAATGAAAGAAAGAGAAAGAAAGAGAGAAAGCAATAGAGAAAGAGAGCTTAGCAGACTCTCACTCAAAGCAGAGGTGAAACAGCATTCCAGGAACAAACACTGCAGCATTTCAGACCAATCAGCCCCACCACTGGCAGGAGGAATTTAGTATGATCTTCTCAACAGGCATCGAGAGGGAAAGCCTCACTTTGGAAAGGTCAAGGAAGCGGTAGCCAGTGGAAAAGGAGAGAACATTAAGGGGAGAGAGGAGAGACCAATGGAGCAAGGGAGGGAAAGACAAAGAGGGAGAAAGCAAAAGAAAATAACGTGTTGCAAATTGTACTGTAGAAGTAGAAACAGTTCAGCTTAAAGCAAAGAGAAGGCAACTAATGTCAAAGCATTCACTGGCACTCGCTGTCTTCTTTCCCTCTCCCTTGTATATAACTGAGAGAGAGAGAGAGAGAGAGAGAGAGAGAGAGAGAGAGATAGGTCCATCCCTATGACTTTCCAAGGCACTGGGGCTTAAGGAATTGCATCTGCATATCTGCCTACTGTGATTGCAAGAGTGTGTGTGTCTGTGTGTGGGTTTAGGTGTGTGAGTGAGAGAGAGAGAGAGAGAGAGAGAGAGAGAGAGAGAGAGAGAGAGAGAGAGAGAGAGAGAGAGAGAGAGAGAGAGAGAGAGAGAATGCAATCTTGTGTAAAATTCATGAGCATACTTATTCTTTGGGCAGGAGCATAGGCATCACAAAGAGCCCCCAACCCAGCACCTGCTGAAACAGGCCTGCTGGACTGCCAGCATACATTCGTGTTTAAGAGGGCTGATGCACTTGGGCTAGCCTTTTAACTGCCAGGGCAGCTGTCATGTCATGGACTTGCATTTTAACTGTCACGGGCAACATCTACTGACTCATGATTTCTAATGAACTTTGTTCTTTCATTCTTTATATTCTTTGTGTTGTGGCCTGACTTTGCTTCAAATATCAATCATGAAGCCCAAACCACTTATTGACAAAGCATCAAATGTGTGTGATCCAAAGCACCTACCTGCAATGTGAATTCTGAGCAAGGATGTCATGGTGTAGCAGTCATCATGTACCCCCATGCCTCTAGAGTCTGTCAAAGGTAAAGCAGTTCAGTATGTTACTCTCCACGCATACTATAACCAAGTGTCATTCTTCACTGAAAAGCAGAAATAATTCAAAATAATTCAAAAAAATCACTTGTAGAAAATTCATTTCTACAAGTGATTTATTCATCAGATATTGTGATTTAATAAGCTGTTTTTGATCTATTTCGTGATGAGGCAGACAAACTTGTTTCTTTTTTATGTTACTCTATCACACCAAATGTCTGGCAAGCCACAGGATTTTAAAGCTTTCAGACATCCTAGCAACTACTCTCGATTCTCTCAGCTCAGTTCAGCTCTTAAAGTTATAATATGAAAACACAACTGACAAGCAGCATACAAGTCTCTGGTAGTACAGCCAAAGTCAGTGCCACTGGTGTCAATATTCAGGACCTCAGGATGTTGCCTGAGGCAAGGCTACTGCTGAGAAGGAGAGCTTGCCAGACAAGAACATTTGGGCTGGTCCAGCAGCAAAGTTGAGAGTTGCTGCATGGGTTTAACTGACCAGCTTGCAGCTCAAACACAACAATCTGCATGATTGTGTGGGGGCCGAGTGTGTGATGGTGATACCACTGGTTGAAAATGCAGTGCATATTACACTTGTTGCCCACTTTATTAGGAACCTCCTGTACACCTGCTCACTCATGTATTTATCCAATCAGCCAATCATGTAGCATTAGCAGAGTGCATCAAATCATGCAGACACTACCTATAAACAGGCACCCTGTTCTGACTACACATTTACTTTGCTATTTTTTTTATTCTGTCTTTTAATTGTGTACTTTGCTTTACTTGCTGATATAAATTTGACCCTGCTAATCTCAACAGTTACAGATTAATCACCAATGTTCCATATAAATTGCAATTTATTTTAAATAAGACGTTTCATTTGGCTATTGAGCTCATCACAGCACAGAATCTATACTTGTGGTACCTGTGGTGTCTCCAAAGGCTCGATCTTGGGACCAGCATTCTTTATTCTCTGCATGCTTCTGTTGACCACAGTCATCAGTAAATATAATGCATCATTGCAACAGTATGCAGACATCTCTCAATTCTTGTTCCTAGCCACCATCTACTGAGTTACCACTGACTTTTTTTCTAGCAGGAATCATAATTTTACACCAATATTGCACCAATATTGCACTGATCCTTAAATAGTTGCACTGGCTGCCTTTGTCAGCAAGAATTGAATTAAAAATCCTACTGTTGATTTAAATTTAATATTTTAAATGTCTACATAGTCTTGCCCCTTTTTACCTCAGCAGTATGATTATGAGGCATGCACCCTCAAGGGCCCTCATATCAACTGTTAAAACATGCTGGTGCTGGCTACCACTCCACTAGAGAGCACACAGTCTGCCTCTCGCTGTCTGTACTGAACCCAAACTCTGGAATTCTCTTCCAGATGACCTGAGGACTCTTGACAATTTAAACACTTTCAAGAAGAAAGTTAAGACCTTTTTATTCTGTATCCTTTAATTAAACTGCTCTGCTTGACTGTATCATATACTGTCTTTTAATTATGCACTTTGTTTTACTTGCTGAAGTTGCACTTTTATTTCCTTTTAGGGTGGTAAAGAGGTTCCACTTTTTTGTTTTGTGTAAATTATGCATTCTCTTTCATTTACTGTACTTTTTTACACTTATGTACTGTGCAATATCTGTTGTTTCAAATTTATCTTTGATTAATCTTTATTTTCCATAAAACACTTTGTAAACTGTGAAATACAAATAAAATGTATTACTCTATTGTTATTATTATTATTGTTGTTGTTGTTTAAAATATTCACATCAATCATCAAAATGAGATGAAAATGTATTGGTGGCTAGTTCAGAAACAGATATTTCCATACATATGGTAGTTTATACTGAACGACCCCCTGAAGTTTATACACAATAGTGCAGAAAACTAACAAAGAACACACAGCAAATGAAAGAGGGCAAAAATGCCTTGTTGATGAAAGGGGTCTGGAATGACCTGACTGGTCCAAGCTGACAGGAAGTCTATGGCAATTTCAATAATCACTCTTTACAACTATGATAAGCACAAAAATATCTTTAAACTTAGAACATTTAGAACACTTCAAACCTTGAATCAGAACAGCAGAAGACCTTACTGGGCTCCAATCAAGTCAGCCAAAATGAGAAACTGAAGCTACAATGGATGGGAACAGGCCTACCAGAACAAGACAGTTCAAGAATAGAAAACCACTAAAGAGTGTGATGAATCTCCACTTTTGTTTTGATGTGTAAATGATGGCACCAGAATTCTGAATTACATTTTTGGATCCAATCATTTTTGCCTATAAACCATAGGCAAACTGCACCAACTACACCAACTGCATCCCCCTCACCCCCGAATACCAGTCAAACTCAGTTTTGAATACTACAGCCTTTACTACAGCAGTTCCTAACCATGGGAATCCCTTTATTGCTACAATTTAACTATTTTATTATGGCTACTTCTATCATGACAATGGCAAAGACATTTGAAACATGGTTCCATGACCATGATAATGAGTTCAGTGTGCTTCACTGGCTTCCACCCCCAGTGTCATATTAATTGCACACTTTGCATAGTTTTTCATAACACCATCTCTGAAGAAAAGGAACAGCATTGTCCCAGTGTTGCTGTGTGCTCTCCAAGGTGCTGAAAGCTTCATCCTTCTAAGTTCAGTTGTTTTGACACACAGGTCCTCCTTCACTGAACCATTGCATCTGTCTCAATAAATATTCCAAACTTGTTCTCAAACTGGTCATCTCTGAGTTTCTGTTCTGCCCTTGCTGGCCCATTGGTCTACCAACCCATAAGAATTTAGTTGGCTGTATTTTCTACAATGATCAACTTGTATTGTGGAATCATGCCTATTTGTCGAATAAAATTACATGTCAACATCAAGCATTCAGAACAACTACAAAGCAGTCAAAATCTTTTAAACTCACAAATGAGTCTTCTTGAGTTCTAGCAGATTTGAAAATATGCTAAATTTTCACAGCTAATTTGAAAGTAACATTCTTCTAAGAGCATTGTTTAAATTGATTCATATCCCTAGGCCTAGGGTCACTTAAACTTCAAAACTCTGGTTGGAAAATTTTGTGACAAAATTAGTGTTTTGTGTGTCAGTGGATTCTGGTTCATATTTTGACAAGTTTAGGAGCGCCTCATTTGTTGGATTAACCCCAAATTATTGGAGCGAACAGCCCTAGAGAAGGTGCAGAAACTGCAAACAAAAACATTTTCTTAATCCTGCAATAAAAAGGTCACTTTGTCCAGAGTAATAGTAAAATTGCCTTAAGCCACCTGCCATTACAGTGTCCTATATGGGTATATACACAAGCTATCATTTTTATTTTTCCCCCTTTTATCTTCTGATAGAATCTCCACTTTAGCTAAAGTAGTGTTATTTCCACCAGCACCCAACGCAAGACCCACAATCAATGAAAGGAAGGATGTCAGTGCACTACTCATGAGCCCAGGTGACTAGAAACAAACTGACTGAGAAGCAGGAAACAACTCACATGGATTAGGAAACTGAAGGCATCAGGCACCATGGCGGTGACAGATGGCGTAAATGGCGTTGATTCGTGGGTGAGGATCTTCGTGCCGCCAGGCCTCTGTGGGCCTCGTGCGTTGCGTTCACGGCTTATCGCCTTCTTTTCAACCGCAGACTCGTCGTCTTAAAGAGAAGCGCTGATTCACTTTTAACTTTGACAAGGCCTATTACACAGATGGATGGCTCTGTTTCAGTATGCCCCCCACCCCCGCAAGCTGCTGTGGCTTTAGATTAAAAAAAAAGAAGTTAACACGTAGGAATCTCCATAGCCCTCATGTCAATCAACTCAAATCTGATTACATGTCTGCGTGAATCAATTCAAGCAGGATGGGAGATGGACCAGCAGGTCACGGTAGAACGATTAGCCTGGCATCATGCCCTGCTCTTTTATATCTGCACAGAATGATTACATGATCTGACCTCTATATGGAAGCCTTACACAAGCTTGCTCTTTAGATTCCTTATAAGAGCCTTAATAAAACTGTTTATTCTGGGAGATGTTCCTGCAGTGCAGAGCATCAAGGGTTCCTAATAGGGGAAAAAAAACTCCCCCATGTTCTCTTGTGTTCTCTCTCTCATACACAGCTGCATGGACACATCCCTGACCCCAAAGTATCCAATCAATTCATAAACTCATCCAGTACCTTTTAAGCATATTGACTGAAGTGATTCACCTCCATAACTGAGAGTTCTCAGTTGATGACCCCTAACCCTAAGCATGAAACTCAGATTCTAACCTGCTGGACAATCCTTCTGTGATTTTCACTATAAAGCATACATTAAAGTGAAACTAGTTAATTAATATATAAATTATTAAATACAGGCCAGACCTACATTAAATGTCTGAGCTGACCCTTATTATGGTAGTGTTGTGGAGGTAAAAAAAAATGAAAGGACATAAAAAAACATGCTAAACTCAGCTGCACTACCTTTTCAAGCAAGGTTTCATTCTATATCTGCTGTCTAAAGCGTCATATAATCAGTGCCATTTATGCAGGCAGCTGCCCACCTACATAGAACTACATTCCCCATAATCCTCATATCTGTTCTCAATCCCTTATTATTAGTTTCATCTCTGTCTACAAATACCTACCTGTTTCTGTTTGTCTTTGTGAAATCACTTTATGGTTGTCTAGTATTTCCAAGCTGCTGTGTTTTTGTATGCAATATTTTGTATGTATCTTCTTGATCTTATGATGTTTTTTCTTTTCGTTTTTAGCCCTTTGGCCTGAACATATTGAGCATGTTTTTAATAACATCCAGCCAATAACAGGCACTCATGCCCTAGTCTGTTTTGTTTGCATGGTTTATCGTCCTTCCTGTTACTGATGTTTTTTGGATTACCCTGTGAGCTACTATGTAAAAACTGTTAGTTTTATCCTGACTGTTTCTGCATTCAAAACTTGACACAGTGAAGCTGTTCACTCCCTGATTCACAGGGAGGACGGGTAGTAGCGCACTGCCTGACTCAGCACCAGACACGTGCTCCAGAGCTCATGCAGATCGACACAACCCTGTAATGGGCAGCATTAGTGAGACACCATCTTACACGTCGCCTCGGCCCTGAACAGCTGGATGCGTTGTTGGGGCTCGTGGTGTTAGCTACAGGTGTGCGGCCTTTAATTTACTGCCTTTTGCTTCAGAGCTGCTTGGCTCAGGCCATGTCTGCACAATTCCACAAGATGACAAAAAAATAAAACAAAAAGGCAACAGAAGAAACAGAAGAATATCTATAAAGATTCAGACTGGGGACAGCACTGCCTGTTTCAGGATGTTATTAAAAACTGATGCTCAATATTTTCAGCCTCCAGTGTTTTGATTTGGTAAATGATCTGGTAGGCCTTTCTAAGGCTGGTGTGATTCGTAGAGTCCTTAACTCAGCATGCCTCTACCGTCAGAGCCCATGCGAGTTTAAGCTGGCCCATTCATCACTGCCATAGTTCAGTCTCTCAGCACCACTGGCCTCTGTGTATTCAGACTGCTTCTGTATCCGCCCGCTTTGTTTCAGCGTTTTATGGTTCAGTACTGGTAAAAGGCCTGCAACCAACCTGTCAGGCCTCTTCTGTGGAGTGAGGCTGAATTGATTGTGATTCCTGCAGGATTGTGCCAGTGGCACAGGCATTGTAGCAAACGACAGTGAAAGGAGGCAGTCATGCACTGAGATGCTGCAGAAGCTGGGGGCAGGGGTGGGGTGGGGGTGTTAGGAGGAGGTCGGATGGGGGGGTAGATCAATAATGCATTCTCATGTCATGTAGCTCCTGCTAGATGGGTTTGCTGTCCTCAGACTCCCTGCCTCACATTCCATATGCCCCAACAAGGTGATAGAGTGAAAGAGTGAGTGAGGGGAAGAGAGAGGGAGACTTGTCATATTTTGAATCACCTGCCAGGAAAAGGATACACATGAGTGACGCTACATAAGAATGTGAGCGATTCAGGACTGAAACATCCTAACACAATCAGGTAATCACACTGAATTGATGTGATTAATAACTCTGTAACTCTTTGTCATAGGGTGGCCACACAACAAACGATCTTAACAAGCATGGCATTCGTATACTTGGAAATTCAGTGTATGCCAAAGATTTGTCTTGCTCTGTGTTTTTTTAAACCCATAATTGATGTTTATGGGGCTACAGTCAGGCGACAGATCTAAAACTCTGTATGGTTTCGAAATGTGTAAAACAGTCCTTACCTTACGTTGTACATCTATATTTCATGACACCGTGTCGTGACTCAAACAAAATGATGCATTACTGCAGGAGAGGTTGTGATAGCATGGAGTTGTCATTTCAGTGTGCCTCCTTCTAGTTTATGTAGAGATTTTCTTCTAATATGAACCCAAATCACGAGCAGCTTAGTGAAGTGGCCCTTGCGTCTTTCCGACACTGCTGTAATGCCTCACAGCAATATAAACATCCCACCAAAGAGAAAACCCGCCTCCTGCTCAGTTTGACTACACGCTGGAAAAGATGAATCACAGAAGCCTCGTCTGCTAATAACTATTCTGACGGCTGCGTCCGGGACTCAGAGACTCGCGGCTTCATTATTCAAACAGCGGCAGAGATGCCGCGAAAGGCCCCGCTGCCTTTCCCAGTGGCTTATAACTTTTCCAGCCTCGCACGTTACCTTACATCAGGGGTGCTCATTACGTCGATCGCGAAGGAAGTGTCGGTCGATCGCGAAGGAATGTGCGTAGATCGCGTCACATAAAATAGTAGTAGATGAATCGCACATCTGCACTGACGGTTGTATTTTGATTGACATTCACGGTAGCCAATCTGCAATCCACTCAACAAATTACGTTCCCCCCCCCCCCCCCCCCCCCCCCCGCTCAACAAATTACGTTCGCCCGCCACCCCGGTAGATCTTTCTGACTTGGTCATCTTATAAGTAGCTCGCAAGCTGAAAACTGTGAGCACCCCTGCCTTACATCCTCGTGATCAGAACACATCCGAATCTCGACTGGCGACGTTTGAAAAAGACACACCACGCACTTACCAATGCACGTGCGTGCCTCTCAGGTAGAGAAGATTAGCCTGACGAAGTAGGCAAAGCTTCAGACGCTTGCGTAAGTCATTTGGAAACGCCAAATGCAAACTTGACTGGGCTGTACAAGTGACTGTGTCATGAAAAAAAGAGGCATTCCGAGGTCCGGTTCATGATGCACAGACTGGCAGAGGCTATGTTGCCAGTGAGTACCAGTCATATTTTTAAAAAAGAATATACAGGGTCTATTTTGTCCTTCAAATTAACAGTAAGCAACCGCAACTAAATCCCACTGCAATTACAAAAGCTGCCAGTCATTACCTTGACTCCAACCACTGCAATCTCTGCAAACGTTCCTCGTCAATTAAGTTTTTTATTTAGCGATCACCGCACCTAATGGAAACATAACAAGAAGACAGCTGGAGTCACAAGTGAATTTTGATATGTGAAGCAAATATGGATTTATTGCTTGAAATATGGATGTCAAGCTGGTTGTCTGACTGATGCCATATGCTATTGCAGGGAAACAAATTGAAAGTCTGTGTTGAACACATCAATCTCTAAGTAGCTCCCAGAACTTGAAATGATTCATGCAGTTATGGAAAAAAAACTGCTGATGAAGTCCAAAGGTGCATACCAGTAACCTAGTGCAGAAAGAACTCAAGTGTACCTCTGGCAGCTGCTCCTAAGCTCCTGTGAATGTGTCCAACCCCCTGAGTTGCTGCAGTACTCACACCTGTCTCCGCCACCCCGTGACTTCAGCATCACTATAATGGATCCGAGAGCTCTCAGTAGTGGCTTAAGTTCAAGACGTATGCAGAGCGTTTTGAGTTTAGCTCTAAAGCGCACATTTCGTCTATTAGGAAGGTGGTTTCGTCGCCAGTTAAAGGAAAGTGCTTGCGTAATTTCATTTTCTCATATGATTTATTGTCTGACAAAAACTGTCTGATGTCTTGTGAACAAAACTCAGTTAAACACAGTAACACACGTCAACAGCTGAGATTGCATTATGGTTAGAGATACAAAGAGAGAATACACTAATTTTAAATGCCAACACAAATTTAAAAATATTTACTTCACCGCTTCTTACCCCATAATAAACAGCGATGAGACAAAAATGGCTGAGTGCAAATAAATAAATAATAATAAAAAATAAAAGGCAACAGCGCCCCATAGTGGATAGGCTAAACTACGTTTTAAGCATTGCAATTTAAATCCTTCACAGAAACTTGCTCTTGGACAAGCTTTAAGAGAAGTTTTCGTCGGCCCTTGAATGAGATGGATAGACAGGCTAAATGTAAATAAGTCACTTTTCAAAAAGTGACAAAAGTAAAAACCGGCTAGTTCATGCTGCTGGTGTCTGAACAGCGGAGCATTGTTGTTTCAACTAGAGCCCTACTTCAGATCAATGCCTTGTTTCTGCCTGTTTAAGGAATTAGATGCATGGCCATGCATTTATCCGTTTGGTCTAAGAACGTATCAGTCAACATCCTTAACATAAATCAATGGGCAAAGTAGAAGCAATGTAAATATTCTCTTACTTTCCTCGGTGTGTGTGTGTGTGTAGCACAACAGTGTTGCTTCTATCCCAGAGCAGAAAGGTAAAGGAAACATGTAGCTATCAAAACCAGACATCAACATGCAAGGCTGTTTACAATAAAATGTCTTATTCCAAACTCGCGATTACAGCCATCTTGAGAAGTTGCTCTGATGCTGTTGTGCTGTGTCAACAAGACTGCTCTGCTCAGTCTCCAGGAGGCCAAAACCAAACACAGTGATGTAGATGCTGCTTTTGCCACCTACATATGGACATATGGATGACACTCTGCTCATAAACAAATACTACACTAAATCCACATCACTCTGGAATCCACAGATAATGCAGATTAGGACAAATTAGGGCTAAACTGTGCCAACTAGCATTTATCCCCCTGATGAAGGAAACTCCTGGTGAAATTTTGGCTTATGAGTAAAAAGTACTGTGGACTGCTAGAGTTTAACACCATTACTGTTCCAGACAAACTCGTACACATGGTCACAGAATTCAGTGCACACTTACAAAACAAAAAGGCATTTATTAGACACACATTCCAGAAGACTAGTCAAAAGTAGGTATGTATACAATACTGAGGACTCTTAAAAAAAAAAAAAACTTATAATGCAGCAATTAATTTCTGATACAAGCAAATGGAATGTGGTACTTATCCAACGGGCATAAATACATTTATTTAAGTCACAAATTACAGATACAAAAGAGGTTTTTAAAAAGAAAAAAAAGGAAACAGCACAGCCGTAAAACTCGACATAACTAAGAGATGGATCTAATTTACAATACTACGCCTTTCTAAAAAGGATGAGCTACAGTGAGGCAAGGTTCAGTTCTGCGCTTCTGTGAGTAGGTACAGTACGTGAGTCGGACCCGTAACACAAATGCACGTTTCGCTCTACCAAAGCTCCTGTCCGTCAGCGAGGGGGGTGTGGGTGGTGGTGTCTTAAGACCCATTAGAGCTTCAGCTTCTTCTTACGCCCGCGACCATCTGAAGTGCCATCCTGCTTGCGCTTCTGGGCCTGACAGAGAGAGTTGAGAGAGAGAGAGCGCACACACACTTAGCTTCTCACTTTCAGTTATGTTGCGTCTTGGATGCTGAGTCTCAAAAAGCTCTTAAGCAGCACTTGTTAGATTGCCTGTATCCTCCCAAGTGTTTGAGAGGACAGATAAGTTCATATTCCAGTCGACACGGTCACTCGTATATTAATATTGTGCATAGCATTTAGAACCAACCAGACAGTAAATGAAATATGCAAAATGTAAGTTAACTGCTTGTATTTTCTTGCTAGCAAGAAAACCAACTGCTAGAACAACTTATGTCCCAAACGTTCGAGGCCAGATCTTTTGAGCCCTTTCTCTTTGCCTGGTTCCTCCAGGCAGACATTTCTTTGAGCAATGGTGTGCTGTTTCTGATGAAACATTTCTGTAAGAAGCTATGAAGGGAGCTTACTGAAGAAGTGCGTGGACCACGTTTCTTCTTCTCTGCTTTCTCCCTTTCTTCCAGCTCCATGTTCTCACGTTCGATAAGAGTGATCAGGGTGTTGCACCTCCTCTGTAGCTCCTGCATGCCAGTACACACACGCACAAACAAAAACACAAACAAACACTTTTAGATGAACAGTGAAGAGCTGCTACCTTTAGTTTTATGGAGGAATGATGCTGATTGAAAAGGCCAGTATTTATTCAGTCCACCGAAGACCATCTCTACTCCCACATTTACCCTACTCTTCTCTGGCCAATGGTGCAGTCACTCACCATTGCGGTGCGGGACTTCAGGAACCAGTCGAAGCGGAACTGGGGCGAGTTGCGGATGCACTGCCGCAGCTCATCGTAAACGCTCTCCTTGTCAAAGCCCAGCTTGTGCAGCATGCAGATAAGGAAGCGGTCTTCCTCCTCAGTGTAGTTCTTCCCCTTGTTGGTCCCATAGGAGATCCTCAGCTGGTGAAATGGGGCCTTGTAACGGCCGATCTGGGGAAGGCATGGGATGTTCAAAACCACATCTCTGGACAGAGCTCTTACTTCCAGTGTTTGGTTCATGTGCTTTTCTAGAGAGACTGGATTTCTCACTGTAGCGAAACAAATGGGAAAGTAGCTAATAAATGTTCATGTTACTAGCAACAGGCTCTATTTATATGTACATGCATTTGAATTTGTTTTAAGAGGGCCCCATTATAATGGAGTCCTCAGTCTCAATTAGTTCACTCTCTCCTCCTACTAGAGAATAATAAAAATATTAAAAGCTCATACATTCATCTCAGAGAATGGTATTAAGGTACATTTAGGTGCGGTACTATTATCGTTCACGAACAAAAAAAAACAATATAATAAAATATGGTTTAGTCCTAGTATCTCAGATGGTGTCAATGGACTGTATTTACAACACCGTGGGCTGGTGTCTACCTTAGAGTCCAGGGCTTTCTTGATGCTGATCCTCCTCTGAATCCTGGCCTCACCCCTCTCAATCTGTGCCATGATCTTCTCAATGTCCTGCAGCTCATTGCACCGCTCCCAGAACACAGCTGCGACACACACACACACACACACTTCAAGACCCTCATTACACAAGGGACACCGTATGTTTACATGTCAAGGGGTTTAACTTACCAGAATATTCCATGACCTCCTCAGGTGTTTTTCCTTCCACCTCACGGGCGATGTTCTCAATGTCGTCTCTTCCCCATTTCTCATTGGCCTTGATGAACTGGTTGAAGTCTCGTTTGTTCCAGATGGTGAAGCCCTATTTAAAATGTTGGTTGCATTACACTAAAGCCAGAGGAAGCAGGACTGGAAGTTTCATTCAGACAGCTCACCAGAACTTTTTCAGACCCTCACAAAGCCACACATTACAGACATTAATCTGAAATTACATGGTGTTGAGATCAGGGTTTTTGAACCACGGGAGTGAAAAGTCAGACGCTGTGGAACGCCACCTGGACTTCTGCACTCATAACTTATTTCTAATGGCTGTTAGCCTGATATTGTTTAGCTGTTGTCCTGGCTCCTGTGCAGTGTCACTACACCCACCATGTTGTCACATGAGGTTACCTGGGTGAGGAGATTCTCCTTCTCCTCAAGCTCCTCCTCATTCAGAGGCTCTGCCTCATCGATCTTGGCCTGCTCCTCCTTCTGCACCTGAGCAGAGTTGGGCAGGTCCGGGTTCCTGGGCACCTGGAGGAAGAAGCATGGGCATGCAAGTCAGGGACATCCACCTTCAACATACTGGTGGCTCTCCACCCAGATAAGCTCTACACCAAACCCTGCCACCCATCTAGACAGCGACGGCAAACAACAGCAAAAGGTAGAGTGAGACAAGTGCACCTTGTAGCCAATCGTTTTCCTGTAGTACAAAATCTCCTTTTCTAGTAGCTCAAAAAGCCGAGGAGGGAAGAACTGGAAGTCTTGGACGTTGGGCTGTTTGGGAGGTCTGGGAGCCTGAGGAGACAGAGAGGCGAAGGTTAGGGTGAAGAGTCATCTTAACACAGGTGTCGGGGGTGAACATCCTACATGGGCCCACGGTGAGGTGAATCTGCAGAGGAGCACCTTGGGCGCTTTGGGCTCGCTGACGCGCAGCGCCTCGCGGAAGTATGCGTCCACGGCGTAGTTGGCCTTGCGCTCACGTTTGGGTGGCTCAATCCAGTTGGTAATGACCTGAGAAAGAATGAACGACAGAGAAGTCACTGTGATGCTCCGGCCTACCCATACGCACACTAGTGTGCACTCAGCAGCTCTCACAGCTTGGTACCTTTTTCTTCTCCCTGTAATCTTCGCCTTCAAAGTTGTACACACTGTTTTCTGTGTCCATTGTGAAGTTTCTCAGAGATGTTTCACCAAGTGTGGACAACTTCTCCTTCATCTCCATGGTCTAAAATAAACAACACAGGACACACCGACACAGTTAGCAGTGTAAACATCCTCGCCCTGATGTGCCTTTTCATGGTGCGATGAATCACCTGCACACGCTCTACATACCAACACAGTGGAGATACAGAGAGCTTAATGCATACCTTCTTCTCTCCTCTCTCCAGAATTTCATCAATGTCTTCATCTGTGATTTCACTCTCCTTGGAGGCGAAAACATGAGTGGCACCGTGTCGAATGATGGACAACATCTCATCCTTTCCCAGCTTGCTCAGGTTGGGGTCCACCAAGCGACCTAGATAGCAGAAAACAGAAAAAATTACCACTACTACTCAGAGTTGGTTAAACAAACAAAAGCAACAAAAAGTTACGGTCCAACACAAAGCAGGGAAGTCTAAACTATAACCTTAAAGCCATTCCTGTGGCGATCTCACCTTGCTGGATGACAATCGAGTCCAAGCGGAGCTTCATTTCAGCACGCTCCACAATCCTCTCCTCCACAGTGTTCTCTGTGATGAAACGGAATACGCGCACCTGCTTCTTCTGACCAATCCTGTGAGCACGGTCCTGATAGACAGAAAAAAAAAACAATCAATGAGAGCATAGAACCCCCTTAGCCCCAACTGGTTACAAACAAGGTGTGTTAAATTAATGAATAAATATTAACTAGAAAAAGCAACAAATTAAGTTTGTACAACAGCATTTACAGACGTTTAAGACTGGGGAAATGGGTGCAGTTGGTCATAATTTCCATCAAGGCCTTGGGGAACCAACCAGGTCTGCAGATCCATCAAGAGAACTCACCATGGCCTGCAGATCCACCTGGGGGTTCCAATCAGAGTCGTAAATGATGACCACGTCAGCCGTGGCCAGGTTGATGCCCAGACCTCCTGCCCGTGTGCTCAGCATGAAGAGGAACTTGGCACTGTTGGGCTCGTTGAACGCGTTTATGGAGATCTGCAGAAGGAAGAAAAAGTAAAGATTAACCAGAACACCAGGATGCCTTGAGCTCAGTGATCCAAGTTCTGAGAGTATGATTTGTAAGTGAGAAATCATTAACTATAATTAATAGGATTTTTTGCCTGCAGTGTTAATGATAATTTCATTCGAGTTACAAACACAATTAACTCAATTACACTAATGCAGAAATTGCCAAAAGCTTCTCTTGACATACCTGTCTCTCTTCGTGGGGCGTCTGCCCATCCAGGCGACAGTATCCATAGTTACGCCACATACAGTAGTCTTCCAGAATGTCCAGCATCCTGGTCATCTGGCTGAATATCAGTACGCGAGAACCTAATTAAGATGAGACAAAACGACACTGATGAATTCTGCTGAGGCAATGTGAACATCCTTAAAATAAAGGAACATGCTCCTTAAAGAAACATTTATCAATAATTACTGAATGCTGATGGGGAGCAGAGAGCATTACGCAAATCAGGTCAGACTAATTAGTCTTAAACACCATTTTTTTTCTTTTGCACAACATTAGCATTGTTAGATGGTCTTTTTTTTTTGTTTCACTTGTGGTTCCATAATTCATCTTGTGAATTATGGAACTAGAAAGAGATTTTTAAAAGGCTCCCAATAGCAACAGGTCTGTGAGAGTGGTTTGAAGTGTGGGAGGTGTCTGGGTGGTCCAGCTAACCTTGCTCCTTCAGCTTGGGCAGGAGCTTGTCAAGGACGACCATTTTGCCGCCGTTGACGACCAGGTGGAGGTCAGTGGTGTAGGGCGGCCCTGGTTCAGCTCCGTCAAACAGGTAGGGGTGGTTGCAGCATTTCCTGAGCTGCATGAGCACGTTCAGCAGACGCATCTTGTCCATCTTCCCTGCCGAGTTCAAGATGTCAATGTCCTTCATCAGGATCTTTGTGTACCTGGAGGGAAACAACTTCACTTCCTCAACTGCACTTCACCAGCAGTGACATCCAGTTTTAATTTACTGACTGCAATAAATCTGCAGGGTTTGTTAATTTGAATGAACAGAAACAGGACACAAAAGCCAGCTCATTAATACAAATTGCTTCAGTTTCCTGAAGCGGGGTCTGAATGCTTGTCGACCAACGTTAAGAAATAAGCAGTGCAGAGTTCGGGTCAGCTGACAGTGAGGTATGGTGGAAGGAAACGCACATACCATTCTCTCTGCATTTTGCTGAGACCCACATACATCTTGATCTCCTTCTTTGGGAGGAGAGATTTCTCCACATCAGCTTTGATACGCCTCAGGAGAAAAGGACGCAATACCTGCAGAATTACAGAACAGAATTTATTTATTTTTATATATATATTATATATACATACACATACATACATACACTATAAATACATAATGATGTCTTATTACAAATGTGTGGTGTATGGTCATAATAAAGACATTTCTTACAGTGTGTAGACGCTCCACCAATTTTTGATCTCCAAGACAGTTATTGGTGTCGAACCAAGAATCAAAATCCTGTAGGCAGAATCAGGAAAATGAAATCTAGTAATCATACAAAGCAAGCCATAACCTCTAGGCCTGGGACCAATAAAAATACAAGGGCTTTATGATAGCATTTCAAACGCAAACTAAATATTCTGATGAACACTTCCCTTCTTTTAGGGGAAATACACTCCATCAGGGTTAAGGAAAAAAAAAACCCATTCCATTCTCCTAAATCTCCACCTAATCTATGATAGTGCATTTGAGTGAGTAAGGAGGCTACCTCGGAGGAGTTGAAGACATCTGGCAACAGGAAGTTGAGAAGAGCCCACAGCTCGTGGAGGTTGTTCTGCAGCGGCGTTCCCGTCAGCAGCAGTCGGTTGGTGGTCTTGAACTCTCGCACAATCTCAGAAAGCTAAAAGGCACACATACATGTTCGGAATTAAATGCACAAAAAGACTTTACAGTGATCCAATGCAGACGACCCCCTGCAAGTGGTCCTCTTAAGTGTTCAGACATATTATCTTTACATAACTGATATCTGAGCTAAATTTCATGGAAATACACTGGCTTTTATTTTGGAATGACATAGAATTGGTATGAATGGATAGGTACAAAAAGCTAAATTATGCAACTTTTGTACAATAACTAATAATACATATAGTAATAATAATTTAATAATAATAACAAAAACAACATATATTGAACTGAATTTCCCTCCGGGACTAATAAAGTGATCTATCCAAAAAACTTTAATAGTGAATTTAAATAATAAACACATACTTTAGATTTCTCATTCTTGATACGATGGGCCTCATCAATGACCAAGTATCTCCAGTTAAACTTTTTAAATACAGCCCTCTCGATGATGAGCATCTCGTAGGAAGTGACGCACACATCCCACTCTCCAGGCAGCAGAGTGTCACGGATAAAGGCCGTCTAGGGACAGAGCGGAGGTAATGGGGGGGGGGGAGTGAGAAAAAGAAACAAAGTAAGCAAAACAAAACCAGAGAAAAAGAGAGAATAACCAGTTTCAACTATCAACACATCTGCACCCGGGTGATGCTGTGACATGTGACTGGTGTCTTACCCTCTCGTCTCGGTCCCCTATGAGGCAGACAGCACGAAGGGAGGGCACCCACCGCTTGAACTCGTTCATCCAGTTATACAAGGTAGACTTGGGCACTAGGACCATGTGAGGTCCCAGGATGTTCCTGTAATGCTTCATATAACCCAGCAGAGAGATGGTCTGTAGCGTCTTCCCCAGACCCTGGGGACAACAGAGCAGAGAGTGCAGGATTGGACCTTTGCTGCTCCTTTACTGATCCCAACAGGCACCTCACTGGAAGACAAAGCCCTGTTAAGGCATGCACTGTGGTGGCCTACCATTTCATCGGCCAGGATGCCGTTGATTCCGTTCTCGTAAAGTGAAATCAGCCAGTTGAGGCCGCGGACCTGATAGTCTCTCAGCTTGCCTGTCTTGACATCTGTACAAAGGTCAGGTTACAAGTCTTACACATTTTCCTGTGTGCACAACCAATAAGAAAAATCACATACACCTTATTTCAGTGAATGTAATCGAGTCCTTTAAACCCCTAGACAGGAGATGGTAAGATGATTGTGCCCTATAAGCTTCTGTCATAGATCCCTAAATGGGGCTACTTATATGTACATATATATGCCTATGGAAATGCATTTCCCAAATATAATACTTTTATTTCTCCGCAAGTTGGCCAGACAGCAAAAACTGAAATCATATTATGA
Source organism: Brachyhypopomus gauderio (assembly GCF_052324685.1). Lineage (NCBI taxonomy): Eukaryota > Metazoa > Chordata > Actinopteri > Gymnotiformes > Hypopomidae > Brachyhypopomus > Brachyhypopomus gauderio. Next base: position 12,377,315 of record NC_135225.1, on the reverse strand, counting down.
ATGTCTGGATCCAGGGGTCCAAGCTGGTTCAAAATTAGGTTGCTGATTTCATGTTGTGTGTTATGCAATCAAAAACCATAGACATGGTGCCCATTCAAATTGTGTTACAATTTACAGACCTCGTCCTAAACAAGACATACGACAAACCAAAATAATGCTAAGAGACTAGTACTTGTTTTCATAACCTCTACAAAAGTCTAATGCAAATGGTTGCTGGCTGGCTGCCCGGATTTCTCCAAGTACACAAGTTCAGAACTTGGCAACCCATATTCTTGCCAAAACCAGTCTTATTTAATTGCTGTTGTCTTCGTATTAAAGATAATCTTCAAGGAAAACCCAGTGGCTGTCATTTTTTTTTGCAATGGAAAATACAAAGCTATCTTGAAGTGTCACAGGCCGTTACGACTACTTCACTCAGCAGAGAGACGTTTACTTCTAATCCTTAGCATTGCTTCAACTCAGCTGGTGGAAGTTCTTTCTATTATATAGCTCTTAAACTCTGGAACAGTGTTTTGGAAAGATTAAAAACACATTCTCTAGATGGATACATATAGAATATTTCCATAATTGACTAGGCATTCATTTTAATCTTTTCACTTTGGAAACCCAATTGAAAAGAACCATATAAATCAACACCAAGTCTTTAGTCACATGTGAACATGTGTATGTGCACCCTATGCACATGCACAAAGCACTCAATGTTTTAGTTAATGCAGTTTAAGAAACAACAAAAAAAAAATCTAAAACAACCTGAACAAAGACAAAAATAAACAAACTTTGCTGTTCCTAATCTCCAAGAGGGCAGGGGGAGATATTGGACTTACAAGATGGGGAATCATCAAAGCGTGTGCACACGTTAGCAGCTTTACTGTTCTCACTCAGTAGCTCCTCGTCCTCTTCCTGTTCAGTGCGACGGTGACGATTACTATGGCAACCAAAGTGTCAATCAATGTCAATGAACCAGGGAGACATCACCTGAGCTACCACCAAGGACACACACTCTCATGCATGCAGTTACGATGAAAGAACAGGTCATGTCAACGCGTCCAGAAAGGTTTTTAACTCATACAGGTCACCGAGTTGTGTCATTGAAGCAAATCAAGGGAACTGAAGTTGTCAAATTTTGAAAACGTTTCCCCACTCATCTTAGAGGATTACTCAGTGGGAGTGTCCCACCACTCCATTGAGTGGATAAAGCCCCTCAGATAAACGGGTAAGCATCTTCAAGATTTTTCATGTCCAGATACCTTGACCTACTATATCATTGTTCTGATACTCCATAAGATCAAGGGGATGCAATGAAATGGACTCCAAGACGTGCAGATGCAAGATGCATATTTACATTACAAAGTGCTTAGTGCTTAGGTCATTTTGCAACTTCACCAATATTGTGGATGAAGTTTCAGTGGGTGGACTTACTCCCCAGCGGAGAGAAGGTTCTGTTTCTCATCCTTTTTAATGCGAGGACGACCTGGCTTCATCTTCAGAGGAGAGGTAGGGGTCTTTTGTGCAGCAGGCTGGATGAAGTGGGCAAACACCTCAGTCTGCCTCAGCAGGTACTCAAATCTGTTCGTTCGGTCCGTTTTCTGATTTGGAAATCATTGGGATATTCATTAAAGCACAAGATGCAACTACAGAGATTCAGCAAAAAAAAAAAAGAAGAGCTTCTCATACAGAATGAAATGTGCAATGAAACGCTTTTACTGGGAAAGTGTAAACAGCTACAAGGCAGGACTGAGGTGGAACATTACCACTTTCTCTTCATAACCACCGAGCCCCTCCACTTTTAATTTTTCAGTTGGTGGTGACGAGGACTGTTCACCTCCATCCTGTGTGGAGTCTGATGTTTCATCATTGCCAACATCCGAGCCACCATCCTTACAGGCAGACATAGCACAGTCAGTGAAAGAAGAAAATAAAGTAAAAGTTTACATTGCCCCTTCTGAACTATAAGAGACTTTGTGCTCACAAATGTTGCTCAAAGACTATTAGAGAAGTGCATTCACTTAACATTCTTATCTAACTTTAATGTACAAATTGAACCCTTTCAAATACACAAATGTTAACATGCAAAATAGAAAAAACAATATATTGTGAACTCAAAGTTCTAGATGAGTACACTTCATGAACAAATGTCAACCTTGTAACATGTATGCTACCCTTCATTCACTGTATACACCCTTCATTTATTGTCACACTTTAAGGACTTGCATGTATGGCCAAACAAAAAATACAATCACAAAATAAAAATGTTTTTCGTGGATCGGATTTAAGAACAAGAAAAAACCCCAGAACAGAAAAAAGTAAGCCAAAAAGTTCACAAATGTCTTAGTCACTATTCTGACACCGTTACAAAAACTCGGTGTAGCTGCAATAGAGAATTGGCACATCAAGGTATTCTTGCAGGTGAAGTGAGCTATAAACTGTATATGCCTACGGATATTGCTTAGCTAAAAACCAAACTTTTATGGTGCATATCCACTGTAACCCAGAAAGCTGACCGATTCAGTAATCATACTTCATAACATTATACATTTTGGTGCATCCTATTCGGCCGCCCATGTGATGTAGGGTCAGTTTTTATTGAACCTGAAAATATTAGTGCAGTAGTATTTATAAGAGTATAATCATTATTTGGGCGTTCAACCGAGATCATTATCTCGAATAAATGAGGAATTTCAGGACACCTTCACTCGTGACATGAACGGACGGCAGCTACATAACCACTTCACCTATATGTACATATACTATATAATATACCGCATGTTGTGATGATGCCACACGTAGAATTACGTTATTCCAATACCGAAATAACCGACAATCTGTACACAGCGGGAACTTAAAGCAGTTGGTTGTCTTATTTTAAATGATGTCGATATTGCTTCCCATTCTTCGTGCTAGCAGTATCAGTGTCAGCCGAGTGTCTTAACTCCGTTCACGGTTCAGTTCCGGTTTCCATTAACTAGGCGAACACACATACAGCCATTAAAGAAACACACAAGAATTACCGGCCGGTTCGTTTCGGTGTCCGACAACTTTGGCGTGCTCGTCGTGAAAGTTAATCTGGCGTTGCGCTCTTCACACGAGAACACAATAAGCCCGACCGAGGCGCTGCGACCGACGGATGCGCTAACGGCTGTAGCGGCGCTAGCTCGTTATCTATCTCCGGCGGTCAGCACACCTCACACGGGCAACCTCACCACACCACGGGGGGTTATTACCGACACAAGACAAGCCCGGGTGGCGGAATTATCACAAGTTCACGAGGAATATGTTAGCTGGCTAACTAGGTACTTTAAAATGTGAATATATATGTATATATACGGGTTCCGTTGGGTTCCCGTGCTAATGTGCTAGCTAGCTACCGTTCCGCGCTAAGCGACGGGAAACAACACAGGCGGAACAATACGGAGCAGCTAACGTGCTAACGCGCTAACACCGATTCATTCGCTCAAAGTTTCACACCGCGGATCGCCGGGTCGCTTCCCGAGGTGCCGTCGCCGCAAACGTTGCTCGTTGTACACGGGGTCGTGCGACGTTAAGCCACGATCCGGGGCGCCGCCGCGGGTCTGCAGCCTCACCTCTGCCGTCCTGGGCTGCTCGAGTTCGGGCTCGTCTTCCCGCTGTTTGTCCACGCCGCCTTCTGCCTCGGACATTCTCGGATAATTCCTCCTATAATCTTACCGCACAGCAACCGGATCCCCGATGTCAACAAGCCCGATCACACAATACAGAAGACGAAGCTGACGAATATAGTTAACCCTAAAGTTTTTTTTGTTTGGTTTGTTTTTTTTTTTTTTTTTTTACAAAAAAATATATCCCAAGTGTAGCAACAAAACCACGCGTCGTCAACTTCCCCCGGCTTTTTGTTGCCACTGTTCCCGCAAAAGTGGGCCCGCTGCAAATATCGCGAGGTTTCGCACCAACGTACAAAACTGACACTCAGTAAAGACGTGAGGACCTCTTGAGGAAGACAGTTGAAGGGATCAGTAAATTGTTAGATACTGTATTCTCAACTTTTCTACTGTATTCTCGACGTTCCTAACCACGTTTAATGATTAAAAAAACTCTTATGAAATAATGAAATAATTTCCTGTCTATGATCTGACCTCGCCTTCAAAAAGCAAGTTTAATCATTCCATGTAATATGTCATAGGGAGTTTCAACAAATGCATTCCTCTATTTAAAAAATACAGTTATATGAATCGCTTCATTTAGCATAAGTAAATAAGTTTCATGCTGCAGATATATAAATTGTTCATCATCTTTTTGGAACTGTCCCCACACTGTTACATTTTGGAAAATAAAATATAGATTTAGAACCCTAGTTCACAGAATGTTTTGTTTTGTCTATTTGTTTTTTATGTTTAAAACATAATAATATTTTCTGATCAATTGATTTGATCATTTACAAAAACATTGTTTTCTGTTTTTTAAAGGAGATGGAGCATTAATTGCAATTTATATAAACTCAAATGAAACAAATGCATTTGACCATTTAAACGTTTTGTGTTTTTTCCTGAATTGTATGTACTGTGCACTTATAAAAGCATGCAAAACAAACTAAATATAGCAATTATACTCTAATAGATTTTATGTGTATATGTGTCTAATATAAATGGCAAATCGATCTATTCATGAATTAAGTGAATTAAAAACATACTTTTTTGTTTGTATATTTTAATAAAGCTTCACGCCACAAAGGTGATAGCCATAGTGCCATAGGTACTAAAATCTTGCGCTGACCAGCTGTGTTTACCACCATCATCAAACTATCCCTGTCCCATTCTGTCATCCCAACATCTCAAATAATCTCTAACTATCCCAGTTCCCAAGAAGACCAACCCAGCCTGTCTGAATGACCACCGCCCAGTGGCTCTCACCTCTGTGATTATGAAGTGCTTTGAAAAAGTGATCAAGGACTTTGTCTGTTCATCCCTCCCCCCTACACTGGACCCACTTCAATTCGCCTATTGCAGCAACAGGAGTACTGATGATGCCATTGCATACATTCTCCACACCATCCTCACCCATCTCGACAATGGAAAAGGAAACTATGCACACCTACTGTTTGTGGACTACAGCTCAGCGTTCAATACTATTGTTCCCTCAAGGCTGGTCATGAAACTTCGTGATCTGGGGCTGAATCACTCATTGTGTTCCTGGGTACATGTGGTCAAGATGGGAAATTTTACGTCCAGCTCAAAAACCCTTACGAGGATGAACGTATCTAAGACCAAGGAGATGGTAGTTGACTTTAGAAGGGAGAAGAGGAGGACTTCATACACACCTCTCCAGATCAATGACACTCCAGTTGAGAAAGTGAGTAGCTACAAGTACCTAGGAGTCCACATCTCTGAGGACCTGACATAGTCCACACACATCTCCACCCAGATAAAGAAGGCAAGGCAACACTTGTACCATCTTAAGAGGCTGAAGAAATTCAAGATCTCCACAGTGCTGCTGAAACTCTTCTTTTCTGCCACCATTGGGTCTGTTCTTTTTGGAAACATCACTACCTGGTTTGGTAACTGCAACGCCCAGGAAAAGAAAGACCTTGTTCTGAGTGTATCAGCAGGACTGTACTGCTAAAACCTCAGGACATTTACTCCAGGTGGTGCAGAGCATGTTCTGTTTGAATGGCTACCCTCAGGGAAATGTCTACGCTCCATCAGGGCCAGAACTGAGAGGCTGAGGAGGAGCCTTTACCCTCATGTAATTCGAACACTAAACTCACCAGACACACTAAACACATAATACACGTGGTCCATTCTGTTCTTCATCAGACACACAACCACTTTATCAGACACGCAGTAACTTTATCAGTCTCACAGTCACCTATAGATTCATTTATATACTTATAACACACACTATTGGCTCACATGACATGGCTCACATGTTTACATGTATATGGTAGATTTATTTATTCTCATTTTTTACTTCTATAGATTATATTTGATAATAATTTTTTGTAATTATATTTAATTGCTACATAATCTGTATATATAATTGTAAGTTGTAATTCTATTTAATAGCTGCATAGTCTAGGAATAGTCACATATTCATTTTACTGTAAATCTTGTAGCGCCACAATTTATACATGTGGCAAATAAAGAATTTTAAATCTTAAATCTTAGTGCTATTCGTTTGTCCTAGCACCTGTCCCCTCAATTTTAACTGCACCATAGTATCACACACTACGACACATGCATATACACCAACACCTACACACAACACTGGGGGTGGAGGGGTGGGAAGGCCTTCCTTCACCCGCTTCCTGCTCCCTGCCGGGGCGGGGGGTGGGGGGGGGGTTGCTGGCACGGGACTGGGCTGGTGGCTTCCTAGGACCGCTACCGGTCCTTGCTGGTCCAGCCATTTGCCCCTGCCGCAGAGGGTGTGCTAGTCTGGATAAGTGTGTGTCTCTGTCCTTGTTTTCTTCTTGTTTCTGAATGGGTGGATGAATGAGTGCGTGTTGGAGGGAGGGGACATATGGCCAGGTTTGGAGGTGTGAGGGTGAATTTGAGTGTATGTGTGTGTGTGTGTGTGTGGGGGTGGGTGTGTACATGGTGGGGGTGTATAGGGGCGAATGTAGGGTGGGTTTGGTTATGTGGGTGAGGACAGCTGGTTCTGGGTCGGGGCTGGTCGTACCCGGTTCACTCATGAACACTCCCCTGAGACTACTGCACCACTCCAGAGGGGGGGCGCCTTGGGGCTCCGGAGTCCGGCTTGGCCCCCCGGCGTAGGGGCGGTTGGCCCGCTCCCCTGGGCGGTGGTGGAGTGGGGCGGCCGGGTGCTCCTCGGCAGGAGGTGGGCCCTGCCGGGTGGTGGGTGGCTTTCCGGGCGCGTGGCGCCGTGGTTTTGCCGCTGGCCCCTGGGGGGGGGGGCATCCTGGGGGGGAGGCGCTCTGTTCCCTCTGGTTCCCCTGGACCTGCGCTCCTTGACTGGTGGGGCGCTGTCCGGGGTCTCTCTCTCCCGCCTGCGGGGGCGGGCGGGTGAGGGTTTCTGGGAAGTGCGGCTCTGGTACTCCACCGCTCTGTGGGGGGCCGTGGGCGGGTGGGATTCCCGGGTCTCTCTCCACCCGCCTCTGGCCTCTGGGGGAATGCTGTCGCAGCTACCCACCCTTGCTGGTAAGTACATTCCATACATCTATCCTATGTTGCACTTCTAGGTTGCACATAAACACACACTCACACACACCCATACATCGCACTCATCTGCACTATATGTATTTGGTTTACTTTCTGTACTTCTTTGCAGTGGTCATTTGAGCTGGTTGCGTGTTTTATTTTATTAATATTATTATTATTATTATTATTATTATTATTCTATTATTATTATTATTATTTTTCTTCTTCTTTTCTTTTTCTTCTCCTTTCTTCTCCTACCTCTGTCTTTTCCCTTTTTATTATTTCTCTCCCCCTCCTTTCTTGGTCCACCTAACCCCAATAATTATCACTTTGCATATTGTTATCACTATATATTGTTATCACTACACTATATATTATACAGAATTGTTATAATTGCCATTTAAATCTGTACATAAAAACAAAGTTGTCCTCCAAAGATGGGGGGGTGGAGGTGGGCCAAAAAAAAAAAAAAAAAAAAAAAAAATCTTAGTGCTATTTCAGATTTTAACCAGCAGGTGATACCATTGTAACCCTGATTCGAATTAGAAAATGTAGCTTTTTTTCATTTATTTTAGTCTTTGATCTCATATATGACAAGTTTATTATATATATCTATTATATATATAAAATATATAAATATATATATATATATATATATATATATATATATATATATATATATATATATATATATATATATATATATATAATATTTTATATATATATATATATATATATATATATATATATATATATATAATATTATATATATATATATATATATTTTTTTTTTTTACACGAAGAGTCTTTACTTTTTTTGTAGGAACACCTTCTCTCTCGTTACATTCATCCATCTTTGTTGCTCCCGCTGTCAGCACTAACCTCGCGAGAATGGCAACCTACAGTAGCCCGAGTGTCAGTTCTCGCGAGGATAGCGACACAATTCATTTTGGAGATCGAGGCACTTGAATGCTATGGTGTGATTTTTGTTTCAATAGTTCCACAAAAGCAAAAGTAAATCCAAGAGCAGAAAGTATATGTTATGAATGCAAAACAGAAAAATATATATCAAAAGTATATATTTTTTATATAATTGGTTATTTGAAACTTATTTTCGTTTGCATTTTGACAAGTTTTTGGTTCCATTGTTTTAGTTTTTTTGGATTTTCCCAGTAAGGTCTTTTGCTTCTGGAATCTCTCTTTGCTTCTGGTTCGTTTTTTGCTTCTGACTTTTGGAACACATTTCACGTGTGGGAGGGTCTTAGATGAAGGCGTTCCTCTGCAATCTCCATTGGTCACTGATTCCGGACTGACACAGAGCTCTGAGACCGCCTCTGGGACCAAGCCACGCCCACCCCACCAGCCTCCCAGCGTTTTCAAACATGGCGGAACGCGGTGGTTCTGTTTCACAGTAGCATGTAAACTAAGTTTTACCATAAAAGTTTATACAAAGGTTATAATTAATTGGTAAATGGTCTGTAGATATTGCAAATGTACACTGTATAATAACTACATTAAGCATGCTCACCAGCACGAGCTTTTTAAAATTTTAGTGAACTGGATGGAGAGAACATTGATGTGTGGAAGAAATATGAGTATTTGCAATATCTGGTATGGCGACGGACGGGGGGTGGGGGGCAGCTGGTGTACGAGAGGTGATGCCAAATATAGTAAAATCCATAATAGTAAAAAATACCAAAATTAAAGCCAAATACAAAAATTAAAGCAATACTGAAAAGTGGCCACCCTATATACAACCAGCTTTGTTCACTCACACTGTTTTTCAGTGTTCTGCAGGTACCACACACAAACACACATCACATGCATCTTGTGCTGTCCATATTTTATTAAGAAGTGAACAATATTCATTGAACCATTGAACATAGAGATACTAAACATAATACATGTCAGACATGACATTCAGACACTGTCCGACTCAGAGATAAAAACAAAAAGATTTTAACTTGGAGGGGTGCGAGTAAGAAGAGTAGTCCATTGAAACGCAGAGTGCGGATTAATTTCCTTCTCACTTTAGACCCGCGGGGACGCTAGCGAATGATCCAGGAGGAGCGAGTAACTAGTCGCTACTATTGTGAATGTAGCAAAACGGTGACAGAAGCTACAGCAGCGATTAAATTAAAAATAATTTAAAGGCTAGCTTTAAACACGCTCTTCCCTGTTGACTTCTCTCACGGTAATGTCGCGCTGAAAAATATTGACCTGTCTTGTCAATATATGGAGCCAGATCCGTAAACGCGAGCCGCTTTCGCCATTCCAGATGGCTCAGTCAAAACCATTACATCTTAATGAACCAATAAATAACATCAGCGGCAAAAATGAGTGTAAAAAATACCAGGGTTCATCATTTAGAACTACAAAAAAATCTTGTTTCTTATTTTACTATCTACCTATTTTTCATAAGAGTTTGTTTTACCGCAAAATACTTCAAAAACGGCGAATTTCGCCGCAAGGTGACAGATTTTCATGCCTGCATCCAGTTCACTAAAATTTTAAAAAGCTCGCGCTGGTGAAGTGTGCTAAATATTAACTGCCATGCTTAATGTAGTTATTATACAGTGTACATTTGCAATATCTACAGACCATTTACCAATTAATTATAACCTTTGTATAAACTTTTATGGTAAAACTTAGTTTACATGCTACTGTGAAACAGAACCACCGCGTTCCGCCATGTTTGAAAACGCTGGGAGGCTGGTGGGGTGGGCGTGGCTTGGTCCCAGAGGCGGTCTCAGAGCTCTGTGTCAGTCCGGAATCAGTGACCAATGGAGATTGCAGAGGAACGCCTTCATCTAAGCCCCTCCCACACGTGAAATGTGTTCCAAAAGTCAGAAGCAAAAAACGAACCAGAAGCAAAGAGAGATTCCAGAAGCAAAAGACCTTACTGGGAAAATCCAAAAAAACTAAAACAATGGAACCAAAAACTTGTCAAAATGCAAACGAAAATAAGTTTCAAATAACCAATTATATAAAAAATATATACTTTTGATATATATTTTTCTGTTTTGCATTCATAACATATACTTTCTGTTCTTGGATTTACTTTTGCTTTTGTGGAACTATTGAAACAAAAATCACACCATAGAATGCTTTTTTAAAAATAATTATATTATAATACGGGAGATTTACGGGAAAATATTAATACAGGAGGCCAACAGGAAAGAGGGGTAAAATACGTTAGTTTCCCTGCCAAAACGGGAGACTTGACAGGTATGACAGTGTGTGTGTGTGTGTGTGTGTGTGTGTGTGTGTGTGTGTGTGTGTGTGTGTGTGCGTGCGTGCGTGCGTGTGTGTGTTGTGTTTTTGTTCTTGTAGATAAGTTTATTAAAAAATATAAAATATGTTGGGATGTAATTACACAAGTGAAATTACATTTATTTTCTTATAGGACATAATATATTGGAAAGGCATAAGTTAATAGCACTATGGGGTCCTGCATATATCGACGGACCCGGAAAATGACGTTTGTGTGGTTCATCAGCTGGTTTCAGGAGTAGCTACAATCAAAACAGAAACCGCGTTAAACTGAATCGTTTCAACATTAACGTTTGAAATAATTCGTTAACGGATAGCGTTTACGGACGTATATTGAAATGGCCAATTTTGGTGAGTCCGGTTTCTTATTATGTCCATGTTCAGGGGCTGTACAAAGAACGTTAGCTAGACAGCTGCATTTGTGTTAAGTCAGTGCGGCGTCTCGGACGTCGTGGGCCGGCCTGGCGCTCCTGTGTGGCCCTCACCCGCGTTAGCTGCACACCAGCTGCGGAAATACTCACACTCACATCGACAATGGACTTAACATATCTAAGCAGTCCAAAATGGTTCTTGCATGAATGTTTTTTGTATGTATTGTTTGAAGTGGTGTAGCTAGCAGCGGTGCCGTGTTAGCCGCTTAGCTGACGTGTGAGCGCCGTATCGTTGAGTTATCTGTGTTCATGTTAGCTAGCTAGTTACATGGCTAGTGGCCTCCTTATATGGGGACTTTAATAGAAATCCTGTTTGGATATTCGGTGTTTTAGTATGTTTTATTTTTCCTTAATCCCCACGTGTGTGTTGTGCTTGTCAATCAGCGAAACTATTTACCAGTGACGTCTCCTGAGTGGCATGCATGTGATATCAGTATTGTTAACACTTAAATGCTGTACAGGGAATTAGTATAACATGACTGTTATTTAATTCAGAAATGCTCAGACATTATTTTGTTACACACCAATGCCAGTAAATAAAAAAAATAATTATTATTTAAGACATATTTTGCATTTGAACACTTGAATTTGATCATTGTTATTATTTGCACAGCTGTTTCTGCATGTTTTGGCCACCCCATGCTGTAGTAAAAACTCAGAATGGATAAGATCCTGGAAGCCCTGGTGAGCTCCTCTCACCCCTTACCCGTCAAGAGGGCCATAGTGAAGAAGGTGGTCGAGGCTGCAGAGAAGGAGGTGACCGAGGAGCAGTGCCAGGCTCTGTACCACCTCACCGCGCGCCTCATCCTTCTGGGCGAGGACCCCTTCCAGCGGCAGGTGGGCGTGCAGGTGCAGGAGGCCTACGCGCGTTACCATCGCGATGAGTTTGCCCGCTTCCTCAGCAAGGAGTATGTGCTGGAGCTTTTGCAGCAGGGCTGTGGGACGCTGGACCGGCGGGACCCGGCCGTCCTGGACTTCCTGCACGGCTGCCTCCGTCTGCTGATCAGCTGCCCTGCTGTGCTGGAGCTGGCGCCGGTGGTGCGTGCCGAGGCACTGCGCATGGTGTGTGAGCGGCCAGAGCCGGCGCTGTGCGCCAGGCTCGCCGCGCTCCTGGGCGACTTCCCGCAGTGCGTGCCCCGCGAGAAGGCCGCTGCTCTCTTCTGCCAGCAGCTGGTGCGGACCTTCGCGCACTTCCAGTGCCCCGTGGCCGAAGAGGCGGAGTTGAGGCGCTACGTGGCACACGTGAGCCGCGTGGCCACGCTGCTGCAGGGCATCTGGAAGGCGGAGCCGTCCACGCTGTTGCCGTCGCTGCAGGAGGTGTTCGCCATCATCTCCTCGACAGGTCAGGACCGAAGTTTATGAAGGAAAATTACATGCACAAAGTAAATGAACTGAAATGTGTAGTTAACATTTGGTAGCTGATGTAGTCAGTTACTCTTTGAAATTACAGTTTACATACAGACAAGTCATTTAATTGCATCTGTTAGAAACTGGATATTGTCCTTCTAAAAACAAAAGCGAATAACCTGTACACATAAACAGGAATAAATTATGCCAAAGGTGTCACTGATGATCCCATCCCACCACACGTCAAATACTCACAAACTGTGCTTTCAAAACTATTTGTAAGGATATGTTTTTACTGGATTTATAACTCCTCATGTACATCATGGTCAGTGCTTTGTCCTTAAGGCACTGCATATTGGCTTGGTGACCCATCTTTGCAGATACTTGATGTGGCTCATGGCCTGGACCTGTAATAAGAGTTCTCAGGTTCCAGTCCTGACACTGCAGGATCAATTTATTGTTTTCTCCATGTTCTTGCACACCAGTTCAGTGGTTAATAAGTGAGTAAAAGCCGATGAGTTGGATCAGGGGGGCCGCTGTGACTTCTCAGGGGCTCTGTGTGAGGACCTCAGTGTGTAATGCGTCTTCTTTGTCGCACCCAAGAGCATTTGCTCATCCTGTGATTTCCTGCAGAGCCCTCCTTCGAGCCGTCTATTGCCCTGGCTAGCCTGGTGCAGCACATACCTCTGCAAATGATCACAGTCCTCATCAAGAGCCTTACCACTGACCAGAACGTCAAAGACGCCAATATGACACAAGCACTCAGCAGGTCAGCTTCCCCCCCCCCTCCTCAGAAGGTTATCTGCTCTCTCTGAGGCTGCCCTTGTTATTGGTTTGAGCTTTTGTTTCACTGGTGTTGCCACGATAGTCTGTTTTGACCTTGGTTGACTCTCTCTGTGTCTCTTATTTGCTTGCTCTCTGTCTGTCTGTCTCTCAGGATGATCGACTGGCTGTCTTGGCCACTGGCCAATCACGTAGACACGTGGGTTATTGCTCTGCTGAAAGGACTAGCCGCGGTGCAGAAGTTCACAATCCTCATAGATGTCACCTTGCTCAAGATTGAACTAGTAAATAAGTGCTCAGGAAACAAAGGCTTTTTTGTTATCCTTGTGCAACACACAGTAATAGGGGACAATTTACACATTTAGGAAATGTAATAAACGTTGATGCTGTTGAGTCTTGTTGGAGAGGGTGGCCGGTTATGCTCATTTCTCATAATTGTGTGTGGTGTTTGTCTGCAGGTCTTTAGTCGATTATGGTACCCTATTGTGAGACAAGGAGCATTAGCAGTCCTCTCTCATATGCTACTTAGCTTCCAGCACTCTCCAGAAGCCTTCCATCTGGTAAGATGTTTATAGCACCTCCGTCTGGTTGTGTTTTACACTGTGGCACCTAATCCCTCAAGGTGATGACTGGAATTTGGCAGTAGCTTTGTAAAAATGCCAAAAATACACCGAAAGTGGTGGTGAGCAATCAACAGTAGAAAGAGTGGGAAAATAATTTATTAGTAATCCATTAGGTAGTAATCCTTTGGGAAATATTTGTGTGTGTTTTAAACTTGTGGGCTTAACTCTTACATCTGTGGTTGTTTCTCTCCATAGCCTAAGTAGAACAGAAAAAATGTAACACAGCCAGATGTTGGTAGATTATAAATTATTTTGTTAAAATTGACGGAGATGCTCTGGCCCTTGTTCTGGCCCAGGTGGTCCCCCATGTGGTGCCTCTGGTGCGCACTCTGCAGGCCGACGGCCTCCCCACCAGCAGTGCCTTCCTCCTGCAGTTTGCCGAGCTCATCCACTGCATGATGTCCCAGTACTCTGGCTTCCCTGACCTCTACGACTGCATCCTGGAAGCCATCAAGGTGGGCTGGTCTGAGCAGACTTCGTGCTGATCTGACAGGCCAACTACAACTTAGAATATGAACGACACTCACCACTGGCTTGGTTATTTCCACCTGTTCATCATATGGATTGATCTCGTCTTGGCACACGAAACACGGAGCAAACCCCAAAACACGGAGCAAACCACACCTATAAATAATTACATTGTAATTTGAATAAACATAGTAAGAAGAATTATTCACAATTCATTAAACCTTTAAAGCAATATATGTTAAACTTGATAGATGAATGTACAAGGCAACCCTGTGCAAATTAATGCACAATATTTCTAGTGTATCACTGGCAGTCAGTAGTGCCTGAAGTAATGACAACAGAGTGTAAGTTAATTGGAAAAGAGAGGCGGGAGCGAGGGTGAAGGTGAAGCAGAGACATGGCATTGGGCTAGAATGTCTTCACAAGGCTGCTGTTTGGAGTATGGAGCTGGAACCGTTAGTTGAAGTGGGGTGAGGAACTCCTTTCTGTCTCGCAGATCTATCAAGGTCATCAGTAGCATGCTACTGCTGGTTTTGCTTAGGCGGTTGAACAAGCGATCCAGCCAATGTGAACAGAATGTTCTTCAGGGTAATCGTCTTTGCACGTGTCACACCCTATTCTGCCCGCAGAGAGCTTGCTAATTGGCAGAAGGGTGAATTATCACATTGCTGTCATGGTTAGCAGAGTTGTGTGTGAGGGCACAGAAAACATTATTCTAAAAGAGTGCAGGTATATCATAGAAGACACACAGAATGTCTTTAGTATTAAGCAGACACTAATGCATATCCACAGTTTATAACTGAATTACCCAGTGCATTTCCCTATTGTACGTTAAATGTTAAATGTGCCATATTTTGTCAATTGTGATTTTTTACACCGCAATCGAAATTTGTCCTCCGCTTTTAACCCATCTGTGCAGTTAGAACACACATGCCCAGAGTGGTGGGCAGCCCTAGACCGGTGCCCGGGGAGCAGTTGGGGTTAGGTGCCTTGCTCAAGGGCACCTCAGTCATGGCCTCAGGTCTGGGAATCGAACCCACGACCCTCCGGTCACAAGACCAGTTCCCTAACCACCAGGCCATGACTGCCCCGTCTCTTAGCACTGCCCCGTTAGCACGGTAGCATTGCTAGGATCTTCTGAGCCATGATGCAAATGGAAATCTGTATCTGTGTGTAAGTGTATGTAATGTCTGTGATGTGACTTGGACTCAACAAAAACCAAATTCCTGTGTCTGGCATTTTCGACAGACAGACAGCAGTCAAGCCCAGTCTGTCATGTAAGCATCCAGTGTAGGATGTCAGCTGCTCGGGTTCTGCTCCCCTTCTGGGATTGAATTTCCCTCTTGTAACATTGACCTAAATGTAGGCTTATGGTTAGGCTCACAATAAACGTACATAATATTTCACTAAGACGCTACTGGCCAAATAAGGATTTTACTAAGAAATTAATATGCAACCTGCATATTTTGATACACGTCTTGGTGTACCGTTTGATTTTTGATGTATTAGGATTTGTAGGAGTTATAAATAATGAATGTGTCATGTTTTAAAGATCAGTTTAAGATCTGTTTGTTCATTTGTTGACCATGGACAGGGGCGGACTGGGGAGAAAAAGTGGCCCGGGAGTTCCTGACAGACTGGCCCACTGTGTGTGTGTGTGTGTGTGTGTGTGTGTGTGTGTGTGTGTGTGTGTGTGTGTGTGTGTGTGTGTGTGTGTGTGTGTGTACTGTATATGAATCTATACATGGCACGTAGTGTATATGACCAGGGGCGCAGATGGCACTGGGGACATGGCCCCTCCAGATTTATATTATTTATATCTTATTATTATAAGATTTTTATATATATATACAGTTGTGCTCAAAAGTTTACATACCCCGGCAGAATATTAATGATAACACACAAACCTTTTTTCCACTCATGGTTAGTAGTTGGGTGAAGCCATTTATTGTCCAACCACTGTGTTTTCTCTTTTAATTATAATGACAACCAAAAACATCCAAATGACCCTGATCAAAAGTTTACATAAAAAAAAAAGTTTACAATACTGGAAGCAAATTTGCACTCATCAGCCCGGAAGCTGCGCATGGGATGCACTTGGACGTTCCAACATGACAACGATCCAAAACACAAGGCCAAGTCGACGTGTCATTGGCTACAGCAGAACAAAGTGAAGGTTCTGGAGTGGCCATCTCAGTCTCCTGACCTCAACATCATTGAGTCACTCTGGGGAGATCTCAAGCATGCAGTTCATGCAAGACAGCCCAGGAATTTACAGGAACTGGAGGCTTTTTGCCAAGAAGAATGGGCAGCGTTGCCATCTGAGAAAATAAAGAGCCTCATCCACAACTACCACAAAAGACTTCAAGCTGTCATTGATGTTAGAGGGGGCAATACACGGTATTAAGAACTGGGGTATGTAAACTTTTGATCAGGGTCATTTGGATGTGTTTGGTTGTCTTTATAATTTAAAAACCGAAAACACAGTGGTTGGACAATAAATGGCTTCACCCAACCACTAACCATGAGGTTTGTGTGTTATCATTAATATTCTCTGAGAAAAGGCCAAGAAAGCAAAAATTCTGCCAGGGTATGTAAACTTTTGAGCACAACTGTGTATGTGTATATATATATATATATATATATATATATATATATATATATATATATATATATATATATATATATATATATATATATATATATAATATTGTACAGCTTGGTCCCCCTCACTTCAGAATTTCCATCTGCGCCCCTGTATATGACGGCCTTTATTGTCATATGGACAATATTAATTCCAGCAATAATATGATTACAAAGCCACATAGTGGCTTTTAAATAGTCCATCATAAGACCACCAAACAAGTTGTTTTACGCAAAGTGCATCCTAAAGAACAACCTACAACTCTAATGTGGGTATTTCTTCCTCTTACCTATTTGTGGTCATTAGTTTTAATCTAAGAATTTCAATAGCTGAATTTTTTATTGAATTTCAATAAAAAACAGTGCACAGTGCTCTGGAACCTTTAAGACCGCCACTTGCATCCGTGTTAACTGTGTTAAGGTAATTTGTACATGGTGCCTTGCAGAGGCGACAGCAGTACATTTAAAATAACGTTATCCACAATTTAAACTGCTGTATGTTTTCGTAGTCCGGCCCGGATTTTCTGGGACAAGTTGGTTTTTTTTCTGATCTCTGCTGCATACCGTCAGCCCGCATCAGCTGGCCCAGTCTGCGGCCCAGTCCAACTCGTTCATGTGTTTACAGGATCAGTCCGCGGCCGCGCGCTGAGCAGGTTAGTCTGACTGCGGTGGGGGAGGTAATAACACCGTTAAACAGCAGCGTGACTACGGGCCGCAGTGCGGGGCAATGGCTCCTCCACGGGCCCACCAGCCCACTAACCCATCGGCCCACCGGGGAAATCCCCGGTAGCAATGTATGCCAGTCCGCCCCTGACCATGGATGAGACATGAATTAGATGAGTAAATGAAGGTAACGAAGCTAGGTGGAGACAGCCCAGCTGGTGAGGTATATTAAGTTAAAGCATCCGTTTGAGACAGGGCCCAAAGCGTGATCATAGGAGCCCCAGTCACTGTGGCCCCCCTGCCCTTCTCTGCGGGCCCTTGTGTGATATCCCGCTTGTGTGCCTTTGTGTTGTTCTTACTGGAATTATTCTGGCCATTGCAGGATCTGCCCAAACCAAGCGAGGAGAAGATCAAGTATGTGCTGAACCAAAGTGCGTGGACGTCACTGTCCAACTCCTTCGCTTCAGGGCCGCTGGTGCTCACGGGCAAGTCGGAGACGGGCAAGACGGGTCTGGTGAACTTGGGCAACACATGTTACATGAACAGCATCCTGCAGACCCTCTTCATGGCCACAGAGTGGGTGCCTCCCAGGACTGTCTACTTAAAGACTCGTAATTTCTCTTGAGTGGCATACTGATCTTCATTTATTGCTTTTCATGCAGGCGTTCTTTTTTATCTCCATTGCTATTTCTGGCTGAGGTTTTTTTTCCCCCATAATGCAGCTGTGTGGTGCTCTTTTGTAGAGTGCTTTCAGGTGAATCGTGGCTGTTTTCTGCAGTTTCAGACGACACGTCTTATCTCTGCATCTGAATGGCTCGACCTCCTTGATGAAGAAGCTCCAGCTCCTGTTTGCGTTCCTGGCTCATACACAGGTTTGTAGGCCTCCTCTCATTTGTGGTTGTGGGGCAGGGGGGGTCCTTAGAGGCACCACAGCATCATCTGTACAGAAGGACAGTAAACACCCCATAGAGGCTATGATGTCGCAATAAATTCAGAGGTGGTGGTGTTTCCGCGGGGCCCTGGCAGGGGATCAGTGGGACTTAAAATGATTAAATTACTTTGCATTGGGAAACGCTTAAAAGAGGACAGAAGATTATCGTGAGCTGTACCTACTTCGGACGTAAGCTACACTTTGAGTTAGTTCCTCTTTTGGTCTTTTGTGTGGAAGTTGTACATTTTGTATAAGTATTTGCCCACAGTGTATTTAACAGGATTTCGTTATCCTGAGAAAATGGATCATCAGATTGGTGTCAGAAATGCCTCTTACAACAACATACTATAGATAGACATATAGATATTGATGTATTTATAGCACATATATTTGGTGATGTTACCAGTAAGAAAATGTATGCGATGTAGATGTAATATTAATATCTTAATTTCGATATCATTTACTTATCCACCAGCGAGCAGCGTACGCACCGAGGAGTTTTCTAGACGCCTCACGGCCACCCTGGTTCACGGTGGGCTCCCAGCAGGACTGTTCAGAGTATCTGCGCTTCCTTTTAGACAGGTACTGGTCATGCCAACATACTCTGGTCATGTTTCTAACATCTTCTCGACATGCAGTTTCCATGTCATAGGTGTTTAAATACTTTTGGTGCTTCAGGGAAATAATTGATATTTGCAAGGTAAACGTTTGGAATAAAGTTTTGTCAACACTGAATTAGCATTGTTGGGAATATCCCCAGTTCATTTTTATTATTTTTTATATGTTTTTAAAGAGCGCTGTCATTTTTGAAAGCTTGGCACCCTTTCTTATGTATGTTAAGGTTGCACGAGGAAGAAAGAACTATCAGAGCTCTTCAGACGGCAAAGTCTAAGCCCCACCTGTCTAACTCTGGGACCGCTGAGGACAGCTTGGCTCAGGACGTGACTGACACGTCACCTCATTTCCATCCAGAACATGCGGATGTGGAGTGTGACGGACAAACCCTCGTGGAGCGAATGTTCGGGGGGCGTCTGTCCACGGGCATCCGCTGCCTGCACTGCCACAGCCTGTCTGAGAAGGAGGAGCCCTTCACAGACCTGGCACTGGCCTTCTGTCCCTCCGGCCCACGCGCGCGGACTTCGGCGGACCAGCCTGGGGGCCAGGGTGCCGTCAATGGTGGCGGCGAGGGCTCGGAGGGCCCCGCGAGGGACGGGGCACGTCCAGGGCCGGAGCGTCCAGGACCGGAGCAGCCTGGAGCAGAACCGGCACTGTTTCTCGCCGACCTGGTGGAGTACTTCTTGGCGCCGGAGGTGCTAGAGGAAGAGAACTGCTACTTCTGCGAGCGCTGCGGTTCCTTGCAGCGGGCGGAGAGGACGATGCGGGTGGTGGTGGCGCCCGAGTACCTCATCCTCACACTGCTGCGCTTCTCCTACGACGCCACCTGCCACGTGCGCCGAAAGATCCTGGACAACGTGGGCATCCCAATGGGCATGGGGCTGCCTGTCCACAGGCTCCACCCACCCCCCGGCTCCACCCCCTCATCTTCCACGCCCCTCTCCTCCTCTTCCTCGCCAGTGCGAGTGGACTCCCCTGAGGCTGGCGAAAACCTGGCCAAGAAGCTGAAGCCCTCTCAGAAAGAGGAAGAGGAGGAAGAGGATGGATTCACGGACTGTCGGAGAGAGGGAGGGGAGGGAGGAGAGGAATCGGGGCTGCAATTGGTACCTTATACCCTGAGTTCTGTTGTGATGCATTCTGGGATGTCGTCGGAGAGTGGTCATTACTATTCATACGGGAGGAACGTGAGCGGGACGGACAGTAACGCCGCGACCAGTCTCTCTCACAACAGCAGCAGGCTCTCGGGGGGTGTGGCACCTTCACAGGATGTACTAAACTGCGGAGGTCAAAACTCCCGGGACTGGTTCCTGTTTAATGACAGCAGAGTGACATTTACCAACTTCCAGTCAGTGCAGAACGTCACGAGCCGTTTCCCTAAGGACACTGCCTACGTCCTCATCTACAGGAAACAGGAGGCGGACGGACAGCCAGGTGCCCCCAGAGGCACCGTTAACAGCTCCAGGTTTAATGGGGAGCCACCCCTTCATAAAGACCTGATGGATGCCATCACCAAAGACAACAAACTCTTCTTACAGGTGAGAGGATTCTTCTTTGTTTGTATTTTTAGCAGTAAATTGAAAGGGCAGTTCAGAGTGATTCATTTAGCAATTTACTTTTAAATGATGGGGCTGCCTTAGTGTTTTGAGACTGGTGACCTTTCACCTGATTCTACAAGGAAGTACAAAATTGTGTTCCTTCTGTCTTGCCTCGCCTCACCAGACAGTTGCATGACTTGCCCTCCGGAGGGAGGTAATGGGTTCTGTATATAAATTATGCCCTTCCTAGTAGGTTTCTCCTGTGACAGTTTTAAGCAGAATGATCACCTTCAACTATCATAGGAGGAAAAAGATTATAGCAGATCCCATCATGTTGTCCACTTAAAATGGCTGATGTACACTCTGCAGTATATACAATAAGCATATCAAACCTTTGCTACTTGGTGTTGAAATACGGAGAAGGAGAGTCTGTTTTTTTCTGTCACTGTAAAGGCTTTTAATAAAATCAAAATGTATATATACGCCTGTCCATCTGAAATCATGATCCATGACGTTGTTGATTTTTGTTATGTGACCGCACTGACGTTGTCCCTGTTGTGAGCATTGTTTAATTCCAGCACTCAGCTGGTTTTGAGCTAGCATGGCATGATTAAAGCGCCTTTCCATCATTCACTGGTTCCTGTTGTTTAAACAGATACGTGAGAACCCGTTCTGCAGTAGCAGGAAGTCTTTACTCCTCTGTGTGTGTGTTCTTAACAGGAGCAAGAGCTGAGCGCCAGGACCCGGGCTCTCCAGACGGCCTCCGCGTCCTGCTCGTTCCGGCCCAATGGCTCGGACGACAACGAGCCCCCGGGCAGCTGTGGCCCCTCGGGTGGGGGAGGGGGAGGAGGCTTCAATACTGTTAGCAGACTGGTCTTTTGAGACACACACAGACACTCACACTCTCCCTCTCTACATGCTCACAGAATACTTCGCTTCAGTATTGTCAGCAGCCTGGTCTACACATACACACACACACACACACACACACACACACACACACACACACACTATCTCTCTGCATACACACAAAACACTGGAATCATAGGCTCAAGCTTAAACACTGGACTCCCTTTTGAATCCAGTTTGTTGAGTTTCACATTAATTCTGCCACCTCAAAAACAATTGTCTTTTAAGTATTTGATTTGCATGAATATTGTCTTTTTAGTTTTCTTCTTACAAGGTGTTTATTAAAGCACTTGATTTTACAGGTCATGAAAGGGCTTCATGCCCTGAGTAGCTACCCTTGCCAACATATTGAAGAACTGGTGATTGTTAATGTAGAGACTTTTGTGTATCTTTACCTTCCTCCCAACATGTAAACATGCTCTTGCTGTACTCACTCCAATTATACTTGAACAAGTGTTGATTCAGCGTTTTCCCCTGTGCTCTGATTGGTGGAGTAACGTACCCATGGATTAGTCAGCTAATGTTGATGCAATAAATTTACACAGAATGCAATACTGATTTTTGTTCCATTGTGGGATTTGAGTTACATGTTTGATTAGTAGAAATTGAACTAAATTTTCGATAGAATTAAAAAGCGACTCAAATGTGTGAAGAGATTTTGGCAAACATCAACTCTGAGAATGCATGTGGAATATTGGATTGGTGTTATGGCTTCAGGGTCATCAAAAAATATTACTGTTAGTTTATACTGTTTTGAGTAAGTTATTTTCCGCTTACCGGGAACTTTATTTTCTTTTCAGTTAAAGGTAATTTTATGTGCCTTTTGATAAACATTTAAGATTTTATGGGATAATTTAACTGAAAAAGCCTTGTGCTTTCTGTACAGTGTTAATATTTGATCAACATGCTTTTTCTCCAATAGTAAAGGTTCATGGATAAGCAATGTCTGATTCATTTTATATGTGGAACATATGAGATTGTATGATTTTAGTGTTTCCTGTGACTGTCAGACAATTTTTGAAGCAAACAGCAGGGTCATATTAGCAAAACCTTCAGAAGTTAAAGTGCTGCTGTTCTGTAGACCAGAGCACCAACTCGTTCCAGATTAGTCCTGGATCTGCTGGAGAAATGGCAGCGTCTGGGTGGACTGCGTCATGCCATGCTGATACTCATCTGCTGCATAAGCTGAAGGACGGTGTCCCCTACTTACAGAGTCCAGAACACCCACACCTTGATTCACAGACAATCCTTTCAGAGGAACCAGTAATTGTTGTTGAACATGAAAAATAGAATGTTGCATTGACTCAATTAGTTGTGAGATGTTAACAGCGCACAGGAGCTAGGTTTTAAGATTTCTCATGTCAGTTTTCATGTTAAGATCTATAAGAAGCCGTCTCAGCACTGGCTGCAGAGTGAATGGGCCCTGTTGGACGGTTTCGGCTTGTCTGCGAAGGCCGACTCAAATCTAAACTGCGTGGAGATTGCTCGGCAGTCTAATACAGACTCAAGGTCCTATACACTATGACCAGTTACATAAGAAACACCATTTCAGAGTAAGAAAAATAAGATTCTATCTGAGATGGTAATAAAAAATGTCCTTTTGCTTTATAGTAGCAACTACTGACCAAACTTGGCTACTGAATTCACTTTAGACCCAGCACGACACAGATGTTCCCTTAGACAAATGTTACCAGGCTTTTCTTTCTTTGGTCACTGAATTAGGAGATGTTTCAGAGTCACCACGGGGCCAGCAATCTGTCGAGTTCTGGCAGTGTTCCTGATTGAACCATGGCCTTTGTGTCCTGACACAAACCTGAACATGCCGCTTGCAATCTCTCCCCATACCCCATGCCAGCATCGGTATCGCCTTGCGGCTTTGCCATGTAAAGGAAACCATTGGGTTTGATAATTACGTTTGATCCTTTCAGCCCTTTCCTGGAGTTTTAAGTACATTTATATTCAAGTATTTCTTTTTGCCAAACGTGATATGTATGTATGAACAGTCTTCCTCATTCTCTCTAAATAGCTGAGGTGAATTTTTTAATGGAAATGCACATTATGTATAATGTACTAAAGCCATCCTTGCGGTTTTTAAACGGGATGAGTGGGGGGATGAGGGGGGAGGGGGAGTTAGCCCTTAAATCGGCCTCTAACCCATTAGCTTTCCAGCAGGCCGAGTGTGTGTCTGTGGAGCAGGACCACTCGTCCTGCCTCTCAGGCCATTTGGTAAAATCAATGGCTCTCAATTATTCAACAACCAAGAACCAGGCATTTTTCTCACAGCCATTTTGCAAGGACACATCAACACTTGGGCCCACTCCCACTAACCTATGACATTTTAATAATCCGTCTAGTAGAAGAGGTAGTAGGAGGTGGTGAGAAACCTGAAGCTGTCTCTGTACACTCTTGTCTGTTTATTTATTTGCTTTGGCAAAATCAATCATGGCAAAAAATATGAGAATGGTTGCAAGGACCTTATATTCTGTGGTACCAGTGTGTGAGGTATTATTTCTTAGTGGTGTGAGAGACATAACCACAGAATAGGATACATGGTGTGCAGTGGATCTTTGAGTGGGTGGCATGGCCAGGTTCAGATGGGCCACTCTCCCCTCCTCGCACATGTTCATCCACACCATGTAAAATGCCACTGGTTTTAATGTGCTTCTCATAAATGTTTTAATCTTCTGCAAAAGCTTGGACCTCTGAACCAAGTAAAGTAAGAGCTCGCCATGTCCAGCACCTACTCTGCTCCCGATCTTTATAAATGTCTCTGCAGACTTGTGGGAGTATGATTTTTCTCATCAGTAACTTTGTGTCACTGCAAGTTGTTTGAGATCAATTTCATGAGACATGTAAGCTGCTATTGATACTGGCAACCTTTCCCTATTCATTATGCGTTATCATATATGAACTGAGCTACACTGAACTTTAGAACTCCATGGAATTAATATTATTTAACAATATATTTTTGTTTATTTTTTGTAATTTATTTATTTATTATGTAATATGTCAACTAGACTGTCATAAGCACAGCTGAGGAAGGACCTCTTCCCATAAACAGAATTCTGCCGTTATCAATACCTCTACATCTTACTCCCAACAATGCCACAACCACCAATAAAAATAAAATACAAATAAAATATCAAGTTTGTGGAATTACCTTTATTTTAAAAATCCATTATAAGAAATACACTGAGCATTTGGTAAATGGAATCCAGTATTTTCACAGAGACTATTACTGGATGATATATGCTCACTGAAAGGAAAAATGCTAAATATTTACTAGGCAGTTGTCTTTGTGCTGACAACATTTCAAAAGCACTGACTAAGCAGACAGAGTTCACTGGATAAGGCGTTTACCATTCCAAAAATGCCAGTCTTACATATAGAAAAATCCTAGTATGCAATTTGGGGCCAGTCCAGTCTAATGATTCTCTTCTTGCGTTACGAGGAATGCAATCGTTACGAATGTATCATGACAGGGGAATAAAAAAGAGTTTAAAATAAATACATTTTCTTGTTTTGAATCACAGTATAATTGCTGTTGCAGCTGATTAATTGTATCATCGTTCCCTCTAGCTCCCGAGACATATCATCTTTGATGTCGTCTTCAAAGACTGATAAAAATAAAAGGTTAGTATCTCTAATAGTTTGGCTGGGATTTCTGGTCGGGATGCCTGCAAGCGATCGTCAAACTGCATTCTGGTAAGTGTAGTCTTCACGTGACCGTAAAGGTGTGAAGTTCTTAGTCAGCGAGACATTGCTTGGTATCATTATCTTAAGTATACAAATGCGCTTCTTATGGAGCAACCGATGCAGGATTTGCCTACGCTGTTTCACACTCTATAATGACACAAGACATTACACCGCTGTTCCATATTGTCGGGATAACACTTATAGACTACATTTCCCATGACGTGATACTCCTTATTCTCTTTCTTGTTCGACTTCTCCCTACCTCCTCCATAGGCCAGAGGAGGCTGAGTTTAGGGAAAGTATCGACGTTTATGCATGTCAATCATCAAGGAGCCGTAGGGAGTGAAACTGGAGGGAAGGTCGACGAAACAGCAGGATTTCTGTTAAAATAATACCACAGCACTCTTGCAACAACAATGTTTTGGGAAACGGAGGAAAATGTGTCTTCGTTTTCGGAGGAAATGTTTTGTTTTAGTTTAAAATAATCAAATTAAACAACCCTTTCAGTACGTCGAAGTTGGCGAGTGTCACCCGCTGCCTCGTTGTTGCAGTTTTGCCTGGAAAACGAAAAGCAGGAGTTATTCACACTTCCGAAGTGTGTGAACTAAGCAAAGGTTGATAATATACGCGGATATTGTAGATTTGGATACACTTCGTTTGATACAGACTCGTCGTCCCACCGAAAGGAAGGAATTATTTCCGAAGAGTTTCGCGTCGCTGTCGGGAAGCGCTTTGGACGTGCTGGAAGTGACGGTATTTTGCCTGCTGTGTTGCTGGATTTGATCAAAACGTGAACCTGTAACTTTCTTCAAGATCTTGTTACCGCTCTCTTTTGATATTTTGCAGGTTAGGCTGAAACTCGCAGAGCAAATCTCTAAAAGGGGCGGAAAAGACCAGAAAAATGAGTGGGGGGGATGTGGTCTGTTCGGGGTGGCTAAGAAAGTCTCCACCAGAAAAAAAGTTGCGGCGTTATGTAAGTAAATATCAATCTTATTCACTGAGCTGTGATTGTGAAAACCGCAAAGCGCGGCAAGCAAAATCTATGCAAATATCTGCTTAGAAAAAACCCAGTCAGTGATCGATGGTACCCAAGAGCTTGTTGTCTTACGAAATTCTGACGAATGTGGCATAGTTTTAACATCGGTTACATTCCCCAAAACCTGTCTTGGGTGTGTGTGGACTTGTTTACTTGTCAACATTAGTCTTTTTACTATTTTGAGAAAACACTGTATCCCACCCCAACCCCCTGCAAACACACAATTGGCATGGCACTTGCATTCTTTGGCGGCATTACTAAGTCTTTATTTGTGTAGTCATGGTAAATTCCTAACCGACACGCCTCCTCACGCAGGCGCGACTACCTTGGACCAGAGTTGCCCCCCTCCCGTTACATGACCCAGGCTCACTTTGTATGGTTACACCGCATAGAACACTGTTCAGAACATGAAATTCAGATTCAAATTCGCGTTCAAAAGGGCATGAAGTAACCTTTTTATTACTATAAATGCATAAAATAATTGTATTTTACAAGTGTAAATGAACTAATCGAAAGACTCTGTACCTTATGAAAGTCTTGTCTGACGCCCAGCTATGAGTATAATCAATTATTTAAATTGTGAACAGGGAACATTTTAGCATCTCTTATTTATCCTTTGTTGTGTTTAACACTAAATGGTCACCAGTCATCTGTAACCTGTGGCAAAGGGGTTTTCTGGCTTCCTAGACGTAATAAACTCCTTAATCTATAATGAAATCACTCCCAACTCACCTTGCTATCAAGCCTTAGCCAACTATGTCACTGCTGTTCTGTAGGCCCAAGCACTGCACTTTATTGCATTTCTTAAATCAGGTGGAGTTTTACAAGGAGCCTTAATTATTCAATTAATTAATTGTTATTGAAATAAGACATACATATTTTATGCCCTTAAACAAAAATTAAATGTCAGTTTGTCCAGCAACAGAGCAATATTTAGCGAATCTTGTCAAATGTCAGAAGGAATGGTTGTATGGTTTTGTTTTTTCTTTAACTTTAGTTGCTTTTGTTACTGACATGATCATGCCTTATAATAATTCAGAACTGAATATACTCATATCATGCAGCATGATGACGGTGTAATTCATTATTGTGCATACTTGACATATTTAACACCAGTACTTTTCCAGTTATCTGGCTCTGATGGTGGCCCAGATATTTAGGAGGAGGGAGTTGTTGTTGTTTATCTGGATTTATCTGACCAATGCCTGCAGTCCCAGTTGCTGTTGGAGGAAGAAGGCAGCAGTTTGCTCCCCGTTTCTGGGCCTCCTGCTGCCCTGGTGGTGTAACAGTTAGCACTGGTGTGCACGTGCTCACACAGTCCCTCCAGCCCACAGAGCATGGACACGCACCGCCCTCAACGGCTACTGCAGAGTGCAAGCAAAGTGTGATGAGCAGCGGTGTTCTGTCTGGAACTGCACAGTGCAGCATTCTTCCTCATACAGTGACCTGTGAGGAAGCTGAGCTTTTTTTTTCAGTCCTTTTCATTAGCTGGAGGAAGAGTCTTCTGCAGCATGTCCTGTGTCCATCTGGTGAAATGAAACGCAGGAGAACCTCCACCATAAACTTCCTCCCATGAACTGGGCTCCTTCACAGGGCTCCTGCTTTCTCATAATTCATAACAGTAAGATTTAAACGCTAGCAAAACTGAGCGAGTTATTTTTCATTGTTTTTAACTGCCAATAGGCTCATGTGTGAGCCTCGAGCGTGAGATCCAGGCCTGATGTTAGTGCTTAAGTGCAGGCACCAGGCCCAGATTCTCAGCTCTACTGCTGCGGGCCACATGCTGCTGAGCACAGAGGGTCAAAAGTGTACTGCCTTCCTGGCTGCTCGGCTCTGTCTCCGGCATGTTTACTGCGAGCACCCCGGAAGGATCAAAGTGCACACCCGCCGCTTCAGTACGGAGCCTCTTGTAGGTCCACAGCAGCGACGCCATGCCAAATCATACTCGCAGAAGTGATCTGCAGACCGGATAGAACAGCTCCCAGCAATCTGCGGAGTGAATAATATAGCTCCCATTTTGCACTTTGTTCTTTGTGGAGTTTTGAAAAGCGGATCTCGGTGTCATGCGTGTGAAACCTTTTCTTCATTTTGTTGTTTCATTCCTCTATTTTCATTTGAACCCCCCCCCCCCCCAAAAAAAAAAAAAAAAGAAAAGAAAAATTGTGCAATCTCTGAATTGTATGGAGAGGTAGTGAAACTCCACACGTTGTAGTTTTGAATACCAAATGTATTACAAATGTTATTATAAAGATTCTCAGAAATGTAAATGAATCTTAAATCCTTTCTGTATCCTTCTTAGATGTTACATATTACACTTAATATAACATGTGTGGCCCTGCTATAGGTGGTTTTTGTCCTTGGTTTTCTGAGCTGGTCAGTTGCTCTCTGGTTGATGTATTGTTATTGTTGCTCAGACAGAAAACTTTTTTAGGCAGGGCGTTTGGGGCAGTTGTGCACTCCTCTTGCAGCTTTTGAAACTTTAGCATCAAGCTTTCCCACGATGCATAAGGAGTGGGGGGAAGGGTTGTGTGTAAGAGAGAAAGGAAATGAGGAATGTCTGGTTGTCTGTAGGCATACAACAGGCTGTTTCAGTAGTCATCTAGAATTCCTCTTGTCTTTTTATTCCTTTCAACAAGCTACTAGGAGCTGTTAACCACTTACAAACCTCACTACACCGGAAGCCATTACTCCTGTTGGTGCAAGCAGGTGCCTTTACTTCCTGCAGCGGGTGTCTGGGCAGTTACCAGCTTACTGCGCTACGTTGAATGGTTTTTCTTTACCTAATTAATTCATTTATTTACTTTAGGCAGAATTTAGTAAATCTGCTTAGGCAGTGAAAATGGGATCTCCTAACCTTCCTGTTCTAGCTCAGACAAGCAAGCTAAGAGCAAGGACAAACAGCCATTTGTATCTTCACTTATTGGCTTAGAAAGGTGTGGGTACAGGCAGTTTTTTTTTTTTACATGGGTCCTCTTTTTGTATTCATTTGTTTCTTTCCTTCTTTGTTGCTCTTACTCTTTCTTTCCTTTTGTCTTTCCCCACTACATTCTCTCGTTCTGTTTCTCTCCCTCCCTCCTACACCCCCCCCCCCCCCCCCCCTTACAGCCATTTGTGTTTTGTGCAGATCTGAAATGATGAGTAGTGATCCTGAAATGGATTCTCTTCTCAATAAATTATTAACTGCCTGTTACAAATACGAAGAAAAGAAAATGAAATATTAATGTACAAAATTTACAGCTAGCCTATTGGTGTAACTGCTTTTTTTCAACTTTTTAAATATATATTTAGTTATTTGTACCACACTTGACACTTGTGTTGCTATGATGGAGTTAGAAAAAAGTCATCATCATAGAAGAATGTTGCATTTTGTAGGTGTTGGAATACATCCTAAAGGAAACGTAAGGGCAATGCACATAAACCTTATGATTGGGTTATAAAGGCTCAGCTGAAAGCCTTACAGACCCCCATCATTGATACTTAACTGTACAAGTGGACTGCTAAGCTCCAGTTAGTCATAAAGGGATCAGCTGATTTTAAAGTGTCTTGAATAAGTGATCAGTTGCCTTTAAATGCAATGGCAACCCCCTACACTTGTAACACATCCAGTTGGAGCTGTGGGTTTGTCAGTATACAACCTTTAACTACCTGATTGTATGTAGGTCGTAGTGCACAGTGCCTGCTCCATTGCACACGTTTGCACCTGCCCGGAGAACCGTGGGAGTTCTGCTGAATTGCTGCGGATTTTCTCATTTCCACATGTTTACATAAACAATAGCCTACTAGCAGGGAACATGATCTACCTTCCGATAAACAATAGCAGAGCAGCAGTTATGGCCGAGTTGTTGGTGGCAGAGACCTCAAATGGCCATGGTGGGGCTGATGGATTTCGAGTCATCTTGTTAAATAGCTTCGCAATCCTCTGAAGCCGTTTTAAGGCACCTGCAGACAGTTTGGCATCTTGCAGGGACTTTTATGTTGACATGGTATAAATTCTGACCACACACTCTTTCCTGCAGATGAAAAGAGGGATTCTGGTGTATCAGGTGTGAGTTCCAGGTGTGAGGGAACAGGCCCCTGAGGCTATTCACACAAGCGCACACACACACACACACACACACACACACACACACACACACACACACACACACACACAAACACAACCATCTATGTATGTGCAGGATTTGTGCATATTTATTACACGAAATGGGTAATAGCTAAAGCCTGAATTCTGTAGACAACTTCTAAGAGGCCATCTCTTGATATTTGCAGTTTAATCATTCACAGGTCTGAACACCGATAGAATTTTCTTCAGTATTGTAGTAGCACTTTTTATCCTGGCGACATCTGGACTGACGTCCAGATCAGTCACACTTCAACGTCATCCTTGGTGTTTATCTGAAGCCCTCAAACTGACCACATGAGGAACATTGCTAATTATAGCTGCCCAGCAGGTCAGTTCCCTGAATGTGTCGATGACGATGATGATGATCGCTATGCTTAACGTCCTACGCACACGCTTAAAAAATGCTTTCATGATTTTCAGAGGAATTCATTGGCTGGTACTTATTTATGGTTTGAACCTCTCAGAAACCTGTTGCCATCACCGAGCTCTATAACTGGGAACTCCTGATCTGGAGTCTTGAATAAATGCAGGAGTCACCACTGAAATCGGCTCTGGTGTATCTCACAGGAAAGTTAAGTTTCTCCTAGAATAAACAGCGCCTGTTTGCATGTTGTCATCTGGTGAAAAGCTCTGCCTACTGCAGTTTGTAAACAGATGTCTTCTTTTATGTGCTGGGGATATTTGCTCAGCCTCTGTCCTTGCCTAGCTGGGATAAGATATAGTATAGGGTCCAATAGGGAGCAGTGAACTCATGCAGAGGGCTCCTGTTTTATTGTTCACTAGAATTCACTTTGTTGTAGCATTCTTCAGGGTGTGCTATAAATGTAAATAACCCAGTTTTAGGAATAAATCTTGAAACTTTTGAAATGGAAACTAACTTATAATGCGTTTATTAGACTAAACTGCTGTCTGGAAAGGATACACTAGGATGTGTCTACGAAGATGGAGATTGTTTAAATCAGAAACAATTATTTCTTATATACACACTTAGAATCAGTTATTTCTTGTATAAACAGTTAATTCAAAGTGAGATATTGCTTGTATAAACAGTTAAATCAGAATCAGTTATTTCTTATTGATGGGAATGTGGTTGTCCTTGTAATTACAGGAAGTGAGAGAAATGCTGTCTGATCCATTTTACTGCCAGTTTTGGCTGTTGTGATGATTTATGATGTGCTGACCTAGAGTCAGTTTTGTCTTTGATAATTTCATGAATTAAATTATTTGAGTGCAGAAGTAACATGTTCCACATCAGCACTAATATGCTGAGGTCTTTTACATGTGTGGTCACAGATGAAGTCCAGGGAGAACAGGAGTGCTTTTTGTCCCTGGAGTCTGTTATATGTTAGTGGAGTCATGGGTGTGCATGGGGTAAGAATAGATTTGTGCACTTTGAGGAGTGCTATTTTCAGAGCATACTTCCTCCCCACAAACATGCACAGATGGCCAAAGATGGTCCCTTTGGTCGACTTTAGGAATCCAGAGCAAGGCGACAAATGCATTTCTTCCACATGTCCAAAAATTAGAAACTGTTAGGCCATTTCGTTAGTTTCTACTTACATCAGTCTAATACAGAAGTTAAATAAATATGTCTTTAGAAACTCTGCTACTTCAGATGAAAGTTACATTTTGACACATCTGGTAAAAAAACAAAGTAATAATTTTTTTTTGTCTTCGTCTTGTTTTTAATTGAACAAGGCTGCGACAAGCCATGTTGTCAGCAGAGCACACAGCTACAGAAGCTACATGAACGCTTGCAATTTAGGTGCACATAATGGGACATTTATGTCCAGAGTAGACTGCCCTCCAGTTAAAAGTGGACTGAATTAATTTGGCTTGATGGCTGGAGAAGTCGTGGAGTTATTTAAGGGAAGTAATTGTGAGCAGCTACTATAAGATCACTACTTTTTGCATCCAGTAATGACTTTAATGGAGCTCTTGCTTTTCCGTCCCTTTGACCTTTTCTCCTAGCAGATGCATTCACAGCTCAAGTGCCATTTTAAGCAGTGCAACTTGAGCATGTGTAGTTTTATTTCTCTGTTAGTTTTACTGACTTATTATATTTGTGCCCGTCCCGAAGTACATATATCTTTGTGCCCATACCTACCTGTATTAATTATGTATGGACTTGAACCCACTCGTATTGGTTATTTTATGCACCCGTTTCCACCTGTTTTGATATGTGTCTGTCCACCTCATGCACTCGCCTTAATTTCATTTCCCAGTAGGCCACAGTGAACAGGAATGCAGACCTGTCAGCCCCCCCACCCCTCCACCCCCTCAACTTTTGTTTCTCTCGAGTAGCTGTGCAGCAGAAGGCCGATGCTCTCTGGTGTCTGAGTGGTGGAGCGATCGTTTCCCCTCTTTCTGCTGATGGCTACCAGATGGCTGGAGTGCACTCTCTCCCATCTCTCTCTTTCTCTCATTCTCTTGCCTTTTTTCACGTGCCTCTTTTACTCTTATGTTGGCTGAGAAGGTTGTTCCGAGTTCCCCACCTTTCCCCAGGGGCTCGGCTGCCTCTCGTGCCTTGTTGGGATGTCGTGTCCTCCTGAGCTTGTATCTGTAGTAAGAGCGACTGGGCTTAGCATTGGTTTGGCTGAGTGTGATCTGTTCCCAGCAAGTCTTCTCCACCCCTGTCACATACACGTCCTGCTTTGCACCCCCAGCACAGGTTTGCTGAGCCTTTGGAATGCTGAGTGGCCAAAGGCCATTGTTTTTTAATTAAAGCCCAGTGCTCCCAGTTAAAGGGAAACTCCACCAGTTTTGCAAAACATCATCATTCACTGGTGTAGATGTAAACAAAGTGATTAAAATTGTGTTGGTGTGCAAGTGGATGCATATTTAGAGAGAAACATACCATGGCTATAATGGCTATAAATGTTGTTACATTATTGCACAAAATGGTTACAAATTTCTTGACGCTCTTGACATTGTTTTGTGGTGGTTTGTTTATGTCTGAAATGTATTTTTATTATAAGCTATTTCATTCATATATCCTTTCAAACAAAGAACAGATTAATGTGTGCAAGCAAACATGTTTTTGTTTTTCTGGCCTGTAGCTACTAGCTTGCAGCAAGGCTAATGACCTTTAATTTACGGGTCATTGGTTATTGTTGCAGTTTTGTTGCACATTTTGGAGAATAGCAGAGAATGCCAAGGACCTTGAGGAGGCCTGTTTCCAAAACGATTAACTGTATGCGACACACACAGTACTGTTTTCTCTCCATTTATTTTTGTATCTTGGCACAACACAGCTCACCACCATGCTGAACTGTGGTCTGTCACTGCGGCTCTGATGAATATTCACATAGGAGTTTTGTTGACACCTGCGACCCCGCCTACCCTACTATACAAAATACAAATGCAGTATTATTTTACCATTTACTAGCATGACATAAAAATGATTAAACATGTATGTTCACTGGTCATTTTAGATAGCATGTATCTGTAATCTAGACATCTGTGTCAATTTCTCAGATGCAGTTTACTCCAAAACAACCGTTTACATTAAATTTTATAGTATCCCAGTCAATAAAGATTAATTGTGTAGTCTCCATGTTCTGGGGCTGTGTTTACATTCCCCTTCAGACTCTCGGACACAGCAGCCTAGGCAAAATACTCCAAATGCTTGCAAAACATTTCACACCTATATTTTGTCCTCCAGTCATCCTAGTACCTTCTTATCTGCGGGTTTTGAAAACCGACGTGAAGTGATCGGATGTAAAAGGAAGACGTAGCATAGACAAACGAGTCTGTCGGCTGATGTGCTGCCAGTCTCTGTTTCTCATGCGGACTGGGTTGAGTGAAAGTGGGGGTGGTTCAGTTGCAGTAGATGCACACTGCTTGACCGTTAGCTGGCCGGCGCTTGGCTCGGCTGCTGCCGGTGGTCGAGGGGTTCCTGGCGTGTACTGGGGCTGCGTGTGAGGGATGTGGAGGGTTTGAGTGCAGAGGAGAGGGCAGCCTAGAGACATGCTGAGAAATGCCACTGTTGCCCTGCGCAATGTCTCAGCTTAATGTGAGGCTGCATAGTCCTGACCTCTTTTGTTACCACCTAGCCAACTGTGTGTGTGTGTGTGTGTGTGTGTGTGTGTGTGTGTGTGTGTGTGTGTGTGTGTGTGTGTAGAAATGGGTGGGGTGATGGGGGGCTCTCTGTGATGGTCCCCTGTGACAGTGCTGCACTCACCCTGATTGCATTACAGGACTTCTGCACAGCATGGCTCGATAGCTTTGCCCTGGCGTGGTGCCAACACAGATACTTTTTGTGTGTGTGTGTTTGCAATGTGCATGTGCGCTTGTGCATGCGCGGGTAATAGAGAGAGAGTTGCACACTTCCAGTGAAGACCTTTCAGTGTTTGTGTGCGCACTACTTTGGAACCTGAGGAGTGGTTCACACTACCCTGTTTGCTGACGGGTGGTGCTGGACTCCACCTGATTTACTCCGACTGTTTGTATCAGCAGCCGGCTCCATTCAACTCACAGAGCTGGGATTAAACCCTACTGTTCCAAGGTCAGTTTTCCTCTCTGGTGTGTTATTTTTTTATTCCTAGTTCTGGCCAAACTCTTGGCTGCGCTCGACTGGGACAGTTTGCCGGTTTGACAGAGCGTGTCAAGTCAGCGTCTCCTGGCGCTCAGTTGGGGATTTGAGGGAGAGCAGGTGCTGCCACACTCATGGGCTAGATTTGATTTGATGAGCTGAGAGTTTCCCAGGATACCCATTTTCACAGCTTCCGCTCACGGTAAGGCCATCAGTGTCTTATACACGGTTATGATCTTGTCCCCAGTGCCACTGGCTAACTGGATTTTCGATGCTCCTGTCAGAATTGACAGATCAGTGTTGTTCTTTTGAGCTTTCTTTGTTCACTTATGTGTAGTCATGTGTAATACATTATATATAACTTAAGCATATGGATCTCATTAGTAGTGTTTGAGATTTTTGTATTCTGTACATAAATGTAGTAGCATAGTAGTCAGTAGCATATAACTTTTTTATTTAATCCAATTGTTTTTAGTTGATCAGAATGCTTGACTTCACCTTTTATAATAAGTACTTTGCAACCTTTTTCTTTTCGTCCTCAAAAACCCTATTTGTACATTTGTTGTGGCTGACCGAGATGTGTCATATGGCTGTTGCTATTATTATCATCATTGCTGCTGTTTTATACTAAAGTTCCTGTGTGAGATCTTGGGCCAGGGGGGTTTTGGTACCAGGGGGGTTTTGGTACCAGGGGGGTTTTGGTACCAGGGGGGTTTTGGTACCAGGAGGTTTTGGTACCAGGGGGTTTTTGGCTGGTGGGTGTGGCAAGTGGGGGCTATGGGCTGTAAGAGGCGGATTGTTTCCAAGCCGACTGCTGCTCCGGTCATGCGCACCCAGACGAGTCAGACCAGAGGAATGTGTCGAATGCAAACGCCACGGCTTTGACAAAGGCATGTGACTTTCGACGGGAGCACGTGCAGTCAGACCACTACAGTACTGACCTTTTTCCACCAGACTAACTGCCTCTATGGTAGCGTCATGGGGCAGTGAGAGAGGGCAAATTCAGGAGAAGATGACAACAGAGACTCTGTGTGTGTGTGTGTGTGTGTGTGTGTGTGTGTGTGTGTGTGTGTGTGTGGGGGGGGGCGCATGCGTATCTTCTCCATTACTGCATCTCTCACATTTGTGATGTCATCCTTCTTTCCAAATGCCACATTGCCATCTTGGTCCGATTACCACACGCGCACCGCTCCGTGGGGTACTCCCCAGGCAGATCCTGCCTGTAACCCTTGACCTTTGGAATTTCTTTTAACAAACTCCTGCCTATGGAGCAATTGAAACTGGTGACATGCAGTGGTTATTTTGAGTCACTGTTTCTACGTAAGAGTTCTATACCATACACCATAACTCAGAGTTCAAAGTGGGAATCTGTGGGGTGTGTGAAGTCTGCATAACCACTGACCAACAGCACCTAACAGCTGAGGAATGCTTTGATAGGTTTGATTCCACAAACCTCTGGGAAGCACAAGGGTGCACAGCTCTCTGGTGGGGGCGGAGTTTACAGAATGTCCCCTCAGAGCAGACATAGTCGCGCAGGCAGTCCCGTGCACTGATCCGAAAGATCTACAACCTCGTGCGTCGTAAAAATGCTCATTGGTTTTATTAGGAAAATATGTGCTATGTGTTTCTGGCTCATTGTTGTGGGATTATAAATGGGTTGGGGTGCGTGCGTGTGTGCGTGTGTGTGTGTGTGTGTGTGTGTGTGTGTGTGTGTGTGTGTGCATGCGCGTGCGTGCATTTGTTCAGAATTGAGATGCATTCCATCAGCTCATAGAAGAGGCAGCTGTGACACTCTAGGCAGTGATATTATGGTCTGTCTCTATGTATGGGAGCAGCGGAGGGAGCCAGGCCGTGCAGCTCTATGTATAGCACTGCTCTGCACCTCTCTCTGCTCCAAGTAAGGCTCTCCTGTCTCCCATGGCCTGGGGCCTGCCTTTAGCTCCATTAGAGCTGATGGCTCTTTTCAGCGTTCCTGTTATGTGAATTAGGTTTTTACAAAGCTTCAGTTTAACACCTGCGCTTTGTCACATGCTGATCGTGTTTCCACAGGGCGTTTCACATGTCGGATTCCTTCTGATTACAAAAGGCAAGATTAAGGATGAAGGCCGTTCAGTTGTGGGTTTACACAGCGACTGACATTATATTAAACTACCAAACGGTCATGTCTTTGAAGAACTTAAGAGCAAAAACTCTGGCCAAGTCGGTTTAATTTGATGGTCGTGAAACCCTACCCACTTCTGGAGTGTAGAATGGGCAGTTTGACAAGCCTTGATCAATAATTGCTGTGTTGAATCTGTTGTGTGAAATTTGGGGCCTCTGCTCTGGACTACTTTGCTGATCAGCTTAATATTTACATTTATGCTACCAGTTTTTCCTCCACACGTCCCAACATAGCTAGCTGGAGGTTGCCTGACCCTCCATACTGTCTCATTCCTGGTCTGGTCATTCAGGTCATGTCAGTATGCTGTAGCACATCACAGGCTCTTAATAAGGGAAACAACCCTGCCATTGCTTACGTCTTCTCGTATTCTATCTCTCTCCTTTTCTCTCCCCCTCTGACTGTATGTGTGCCATGTACCAGTAATGCCTGAAAGCTTCTAACGGTTAATAATACTGATTATGTTCCATATTGATTAATTTGACATATCTGGATTAAATAGAGAGGGCCCTTCCTTATTACACACCTGCTTGAGTACCCCAGACATGCACACTGACCTATTTGGACATACAGTTTGGACATTTAGACATCTTCCGAACATGAGGAATTGAAAGCTCTCCGAAAAGCATGGTGCTTGAAGAGGATTTTAGCCCTGCACCCGAGAAAGGCCTGTCCCGGCATGGCACGCCTAATGCAAACGAAGCGTGGACGGCCGTGCCACTCGCTCAGCTCAGGCAAGTCTGTTTAGTGGCGTCCCCCACGACGTCCTGCATCCTGCACGCCCGGCCACACGTGCGCTCGGCCCTTCAAAGACTTTGCCGCAGTGGTCGGACGGCCGTAGACTGGTGGATGCCCGGCAGCAGAACCGGGGTTGTTGGTCACTTATCTAATCAGAGCAGGAGAAGTGTGCTGAGGACATGCGGGGACACGGCGTCTGTTGGCTTATCTCTCCGTGGCATGTCTGTCCATTTCCTGAGTGGCTCTCTCTTCCTTAGTTCTCGAGGTACAATTGGATTTGGATGTGATCGAGCTGAGCCTGGCTGCAGAATGTGATTTGGTGGGCTTAGTCTGAGGCTTCTGCCATGCTAGTTAAAGCCAAATGATGGACCGCCACAGATTATACTGCCAGTACCTGGAGCCTGTGCTAATATGTGCTGCCTGTATTTAACTGTTAGTCTATCCAAAGAACACACCACTAATGAACTTTAGTATTATGCACAGGAGTATTTTGGCTTGTTTGCCTTTAGGTTTGCACTCCAGCTGCACAGCTGCTTTGATGGAGTTCCCTCTGAGCAGTGTGTAATTGTGCAAGCAGTGAAGTGGGCAGTGTCCCACCCCGCAGGCTGCTAGGGGGGTGTGGAAATGAAGGTGGGAATGTAAGATAGGGGGCACTGTCAGGGGCCGGTGAGTATTTTTGGGGCAGACTCACTGCGGCCCTGCTTTAAAGATTTCAAAAATCGTTGTGGGGGATTGCCTCATGCTCTTGCTCTCTCTCGCTCTCTCTCTCTCTCTCGCTCTCTCTCTCTCTCTCTCTCTCTCTCTCTCACTCTCCCTCTCTCACTCTCACTCTGCCCCTTCCTCCATTCCACCCCCTCCTCGTTATTTTCAGTCCATTGTGTCTACTTCCTGTGGGTCAGGGGTTATTGGAGCAGGGAGTTGCAGCTTGGCTACAGGGAGAGCCAGAGAATGAGAGAAGGAGTAAGGGAGAGAACTTTGAGAGACTTGGAGCACCACCAGCACGAAGCCACGCTTTTCTCCGCTGCTCTAGAGTAGCAACCACTCTGAACAGGTAAATGCCTGCTGGGATCTTACAGTGACATTGTTCTACGCATCCGCTTCATGTTGCTCTGTGTACTGTGTCGTTTGCCAGCTTGCCAGAGCTTATCCTGTTTTGGTACGGGGCACATTTTGTTTGCCAGCGATGCTTAAGAATTGTCTCCCCCATGGAGAACGCTGGCGTGCGTGCATGTAAGTATGTGTGCGTGCACGTGTGTGTGTGTGTGTGTGTGTGTGTGTGTGTGTGCGGTGCTTCTCTCAGGTTTGCGACCTCGTGATACACAGAGGATGGGTTCACGATCGGTTTGAACACCTTCCTCGTGTAGGATGAAACCTTCCTGAGAACCGCCATGTTGGAGTTATGCTTGTGGAGGGAGGAGGGCTCCTCCCGCCTGCATCTCTGTGCTGTTGGTCCAGGACTGTTGGCGTACTGAGGTGCTGTGTGCGCTCCTTCTGCACCACTCAGTCATGCATGCAAACTTGCTCTGCTAATTTTCAGCGACACTGTGTCCATCTGAATCATGTCCAGGGCCTGGATAAGTTTGGGAAGTTTGAGGTGTTGACTTTGTCTTTGGACTAATGGTGAATAACGATTGTACCTGTTATTAGAATGCCATTGTGCTGTGATATTTAAGTTTCCATTTAAAAAAAAGGTTTGGTTTAGACTTTTTATTTTAAAATAACATTCCTTGCACAAAGTGAACAACATGAACATACTCTTAACAGCTTCACCTTGGCAGTGTGGGGCAGGTCTGAAACAGGGCTGTGATGTCCTCTTAAAGGAGAACTATGCTCGCTAACACGTGTGACCCACGTGGTGGGCTACCCTAGACCATTCAGTGGGTCTGGTGTAGCACATGCATGTTTCTGGAGTTTTTTTTACAGGCTTTTACAACTTCCAGTGTTCCTCTTTTTGCACCTACACACTGAAGGATGTAGAGGCTCCACTGTATGGAGAAAGCAGCCCTTTCTCCTACACCCTTACAAACACATGCATGGGCGCACACACAATCACACGGGTCTAAAGTTAGATGTGTCCAGCCATGTAGCACACAAGTGTGACAATGGAGGCAAAACAGGAAGTCTTTTTCTCAGTGTGTGTGTTGGGAACAGATGACCAGGAAGATAAAAACACCAGCAAAGTGGAAACTTGCAGGCAGCTTCCATCACCCCACCATGCACCCCCCCCCCCCCCCCCATCAGCGAGCGTGTGCCTGTTAAATTAGACCCCTTTTCCTGTATCAAAGGAGCATCACTGAGCTCTGTGCACAGAACTGCAGGAAATGAACTCCAGTCTCCTGCAGTGTTTGTGTTTGTGAGAGTGTGTGTGTGTGTGTGAGAGAGAGAATGTGTGTGTGCCCATTTTAGACTGTTCTCTCTGCTGCGCTCCTTCTTTCATGCATGCTGTGTTAATGTTTAAACCCCGGCTCTCTCTTCCTCTGGCACCCCCCCCCCCCCCCCCCCCTTGCCTATCCACTGCCCGGTTAATGCCTCACTTACTCCTGCATTTGAAGCCCACTGCAAGCTGTCTGGAGGTGCTTTGCGCCCCTGTGTTTGTGCCCTCAGCTGGGGCTTCTAGAGGAGGGCAGTGGAGTGAAAGCTGGAAGACAGGCCCATGCCATCCTCCTGCCTCCGCTGTCCTGGGACTGCCATTCACCTGGCACGGCCATTCTCCAGGGACTGCTATCATCTTCAGGATTCCTGACACCTTCACACACTCTTTTTATCCCTCATTTTGCTCCATTGTCACACTGGCAATGATTCGGAATGAAACATTAGCCGGACGACTTGGTGAAAGCGGACGCGTGCCGAATGGACCAACTCTTTACCTGTTAATGTTTTAAGGAATCTTATGATCCAGGGTCTCTTGACTTGAACATAATTACACCCATTGGATGTCTCTGAACAAATCCAGATTTGTCCTCTCATAACTTGCAGCTGGTCTTGGAGCTGAACCCCTGTGCTGGGTGGAGCTTTCCAGCTAGTTGAAGATCTGCACAGGACCGAGGCTCAAGGAACTCTTAACTCTGAACTCAGAGTCCCTCACTCTGAGCTGCTGGCTCCTGGTCTCCCGCTCACACTTGCACAGAAAGTATGAATCCCGACTCAAGTGAGGAGGAAACTCTTCTGCTGAGCTCTGCCTGCTGATTGCTGAGTAATGCTTTGGATTTTGTCAGAGCGCTAGCTGGCTGAATCTTGCCAGTTGGACTTGTGCATATGTCAGAGTGCTATGTTGACCCTGACAATGCTCCACTACAGCAGCGGTTGTGCCCAGTTCTCTGCTGGGTTACTGTAAGGCCACCTTCTCCTGCTGCGGACAGCGGGTCTCTCCGGTGTTTCTGGTGTTGTCTAAAGTGTGGGCTATTTACACAGCTGGAGCTCCTCTTCAGGCTGTGGGTGCTGGTCTTCCCCTCCGACGTCACCGAGCAGATGGTCTTCAGCTCAGCCACTCCCTTGCTGACCTTCCTTAGACTGGGGTTCACTTTATCCTCTTGTTTCTCTGTTTGGCACCTCTTCAGTTCTGTGGGTTTTTAAATTTCATAAATAAAATGGACTCATTGATGCCTTTTTATACCTTATGATCTTAACCTGTTGACCCAGAGCTGGGTGTGCAGGTCTTTGAGAGAGTGGGTGTGATCGTGGACTGGTGTGTAGGCAGGACCTGTGTTATCACACGTCATGGGTGAGAGTGCTGGTCTCGTTCCAGTGGCCTCTCTTAATGAACAAAGACTCTGAGGCTGGGTGTTCTTATGGGTGGGACGACACAGCTGTCTCCAAGGTTGTTCGGATTAGGGTCAGAGCGCATTCCTTTATTCCTAAACCCCCCCCCCCCTACATTTCACTCACTCATTCACTCACACTCATTCTCTGCCTTCTATGTTCCAATGCTGCATTCCATGTTCCATGTTAATGTGTGGGGAGTTTTCCAGGTTCCCTTAAGAAAGTCCTGAGTCATGTATTTGGCATGGTTGGGAAGCTGGAATTTGTTTCTGAAGGAGTGGAGTGGTTGCCTGGTTCGGAATTCCGGGGAGGAGGGGGGGGGGTGTGTGTGTGTGTGTGTGTGTGTGTGTGTGTGTGTGTGTGTGTGTGTGTGTGTGTGTGTGTGTGTGTGTGTGTGTGTGTGTGTGTGTGTGTGTGTGTGTGTGTGTGTGTGTGTGTGTGTGTGTGTGTGTGTGTGTGTGTGTGTGTGTGTGTGTGTGTGTGTGTGTGTGTGTGTGTGTTTCCTCCTCTCATGTGCTTCACACAGACAGTAAAACAAAGGTGCTCAAAAGTGGTAGGCAGTGGACTCATTTATTTTGAAAAAATGTTGGGTTTCAGTATTAGCTAATGTAGAAATGAATATTTGGGATTTCATATTTCAATTGTAATTATAAATGTAAGTCTACAAATTGTGGAGAGATGAGCTGTAACATAACATTAGTTTCTCCCAGGATTCATTCGAGTTCTGGTTAGCAAAGGTATTCTGTGTGTAGCCACGGTGGTTTGTTCACTCAACATCTGGCACTAAATACCAAAACAACAGCAAGTATTTAGCAAGAGGTCCAAGTCCAGCTGACTTTTTTTTTCAATGCTCTTATCCAGTTCCAATATTAATTTCCTTCTTACAAATCCCCACTGATATCATGTCATTGTATTCTGAATTGGGGGAGGCGTGTTGGATAAGGACATCTCTGCATGCACTCCTACACTACAGGAGGACGGGAGAGAGCAGGGCCATTTCACAGGAGTTGGGCCCATCGTACGGCTGCTTGTGTGTGACCTGGCTGCTTGGTAGCATAAGGACCACACACACACACACACACACACACACACACACACACACACTCCCACACACACACACACACCACCACCACCACCACCTACCCACACACACACACACACACACACACACGCGCACGCACGTTTGGATTGACA
Organism: Brachyhypopomus gauderio; assembly: GCF_052324685.1. Classification (NCBI taxonomy): domain Eukaryota; kingdom Metazoa; phylum Chordata; class Actinopteri; order Gymnotiformes; family Hypopomidae; genus Brachyhypopomus; species Brachyhypopomus gauderio. The sequence goes on along the minus strand of NC_135225.1, from coordinate 12,334,729 downwards.
TTGGAAGTTTTTGAAAATAGGAGTGGAGAGTGTGGTGAGAGGATTCATTCATTTGCCACGGCTTCAGTGGTGTCCCTCTTGATGTTTTAAGGATTTATACAGCCAGATTGTATTGTGCAAGTTTTAAGAATACTGCTCAATTCTCACTACTCCAGACACAGTGGTTGGTGTGAAAGGTTTTCATAAAGCGTGTATGTCAGAAGAAGACTCCGCTGCAGCAGGCGCTCCTTTGAAAGGGCATTTAGAGGGGAGTCCTGAATGTCTTGGTGTCTGGTGTCTGGCAGCATGCGTGAATACATGCAACTGCAGGTGTTGCAGTGCTAAATGGTAACGTGAGCTGCACTGTGTATGAGCGCTGGTAGGCTTATCTCAAACAGGTTTGGTGAGTGGACTCTTGACCAAAGCTGGTAGAGACAGAAATTTGGAGAGGACAAATGTCCTGTGAATGTCTAACGGTATTGAAGGAGTGTTGGACACCCCACCTCCCTCTCTTCAGACATTAGTACCACAGTTAGGACTGGAGTGCAGAGATGAAAATGCTTTACATTGTTGTGGTTGTGATAAGTCATGGGGCTTGTTTGCATGACATGATAACAGAGTTCTACAACGACTCATTTTTGGTCACTCTAGGACATAAACCCAGAGAGAGAGGGGTGTGTATGTGTGTGTATTAATGAGCATGTGCTTGAGTTTCCATGCTCCTGTGCTTGTTCTGTTGTTTTATAAAGGGTGTGTGTGTGTGTGTGTGTGTGTGTGTGTGTGTGTGTGTGTGTGTGTGTGTGTGTGTGTGTGCGCGCGCGCGCGTGTGTGTGTGTGTGTGTGTGTGTGTGTGTGTGTGTGTGTGCGTACACTGCTGAGTCTGTTTGTCTGAAATGCCTATTGTGTATCCCCCACCCCATGGGTTTTGTGGTTCTGGTGGTTTAGAAGGTTCTGGGAGGACATGATTACTCCACACAGGAAGAGGGAGCGGTCCAATCATGTCAGTTGTATGTACCAAAGCTCCAGCCCCTCACACCTTCAGCATAGCAGACACCTCTGAACCCTCACAGCCTGATTGCTGGACTCTGAAATCTGCATCTTTGCATCTTACTGTCTTCCATCTTTTCAGGATGTTGGAATGCTTTGCTAGAGTTATATAAGACCACATGCATTTTTTTCTTTATGCTGATACTCTAGAGCAACAGATTGATTGATTTGTTTCTTTTCTCTCACTCTTTCTTGGATGGTGGTGGATGTGTGAAAGTCTTGTTTGATTGCCAAGACATGCTGAGAGCATGCTGGGTCAGCTGTGGTGTGTGTGCACACCACACACCCCTCTCTCTAATTTAATGTTCTCTGATGAGGAAGGTGAGAATGTGTCAGTAGATCTTGGTGGTATATCATGGTGTACCAGTATTTCGGCACTCTCTCCAACACTGTGAGAGGCTGTGGGGGTGTGTGTGGGATGCAGACTGACCTCAGATCAGCAGTGCTGGTTTCAGAGAAAGGAAGCAGTTCTGACTGCTGGAGAACTCTGACTAGCCCCCACTTTTAAACACCTCCTTGAGTTTCTGAAGACCTTCTGAGTGCTCACATCACTGACAATTATGGAGGTGCTTTAAGTGTTCGGGATCAGCACATAATAAAGGCACTTTTAGGGCCAGGGACCACAGAACAGTATTTCATCACTATGACATTTCAGCACTGGACTGTACTTTGACAAAAGCCTCATAGTTATTTTCTTGGTATATGCACCAAGATATAAGTAAGTTGTTAATTTGTATGAAATTACCCCATTAAGGAGGCTTTAAACATTTAACATGATATGCTGTATATTTGTACGGACAGTGCTTTTCATTGAATTTGCGTGTTTGTGATAAACATGAGTTCTGATTTGACCTTTTTGAACTTTAGCAAAGAATTCGTTTGGAAATAATAAAAAAAAATTTATCTGGGTTTCAGTGTACTCTTCCAGTGCTGAGTTTGCAGTGAACAGATGGCAGATAGCGTGTTAGAAATGTGTGGTCCCTTTTGCAAGTTTCACTTCTGCATCTTTCAGACTTTGTGTGACATTGTCCAAGTTGAGCAATAACACGGAGAGGAAACCTGTGGTTCCAGATGCTTTGTGGGATTTCTGTTGCAGATTCTCATGACTTCTTGGAGCTGGTTATTCTGCTAATCAGACATGCTTCTTCACTGTGCAGCAATAGCAACTCTCGTGAAAATTCTTGTGAAATTCACAAGTATTTATGCAAAGGTGATACTCTCATACTGGACACATGAACATTTCTCTGAGATTGTTAAGTATAGTTTTAGTTAGAATGGTTCATTATTGACTGCAAAAATATTAAATTTTTTCTGATATTCTTTAGTACGTATTATCTAGAATGCTAGGGATTTGCTGTTATTTATTGGGTGCAAAAAAGTTTAATGTTATCTAGAACATCTAGAACATTAGTTATCTAGTATGCTTTATTATATTCTTTGTAAAAGATACACTGAGGGCAGAGAATTGTCAGGTGCCCTTGTGTCCACAATTTTACATTTAATAAAAAAATCAAAATTTAAATCACTTTCAAGTCTTGAAATTGAATGCAAAGTGAGGAGTCTGACTCCTCCCCCTCACCCTCTTGTTTATATCTGGAATGCATGAAGAAAGATGATCTGTCCTCGAGACTTCAGCAGTCTGTCCTCGGCAGTTTTACAGTGCTGTATCTCTTTTTGTATAAAGTTTATATGAAGTGCCTGCATGCCCATTCAGTGCTCAAGGTCGCCAGGGGCTTTGTGAAAGTGAGGATTCCGAGGCAGAACCTCGGGACTGTGAGCTAAAGCTCTGAGGGGAGCGACAGCTGTAAATCTGGGGGCGGAGCCTCTGTCCTCTGTTTCAGGAGCAGCCGCATGACCTTGGGATGGTCGAGGCACCTTGTGTGTCGGTGGCCATCAGCACTGCTGCATCTGTGGGTTGTGATGTGCGGACACAGAGGCAGAAATAGCTGCAGATGCACCGATTCCAGCTAGTTTTCTTTTTTTCTGCTTTTTTTCCCCTTCTTTTTGTTCGTTGAGGATAACAAGGGGCTGATTTATGCAGACTCTGGAAAAGACACAGAGGGGTTTTGTGGGTCCTCGTCAGCCCCTTCCCCCGTTGGCCACGCACCTCACCAGCCCGGCCTCATACAGTGTAGCGTGATCCTTTTAAGAAAGCCATTGTTCCTTCTCAGAGTTTGGCGGTCTTACTTGGCTGCTGGACCATGTGGGGCGCTCTGGGGGCAGCATTGTTGCGTGGGACTTGGGCCCTAACCTAGTGCGTGACGGGCGCACATGGGTACGCTGACGGCGAGGGTGACTGTGATGACGACATCAATGCATCTTGAAACTTTTAGGCGATGGGGCTATATCGAGATACTACACCAGCACCTGTTTCAGACATTTTCTACTGAGAGTGTGAAAGTGAACACCGAAATCCTTAAATATGTGTTAGGTTGAATCTTTCAAGGTCAAGGTTATTTTAATCAAGATCAGTTAGAATTTACCTAAGCATTTCTTAGCACATAATTTTGTATCTTCAAACACTGGTTAATTTTAGTAATGTTTTGTAAAGTGTTGACTAGGGGTGTGTTTAAAATATCGATCTTCATTTCAATGATTCGATATCGATTTATTAAACCTGAGATCGATCTTTAGAATTGGCAAATTTTCCCCGCATATGCGTACCGTTTTAACGTCTCGCATTTTATATCGCGAGACGTGCTTGAATTCCACCTTGTATAGGTGTATGAACCTTGCAAACACGACTTTGTTCATTGCACTGAAGCGTGGCGCACGCGAAGTTACAAAATTCGAGAGGTGCACGAAGTAATCGGGTGGAGCCACCACAATTACGTCGTTTTAGGTGCGCGGACCCTCACGCCGGTCGCGACGCGTCAAGTATAAAGCAGTGAAGTTTTCTCAACAGCTGGCAATATTGTTACTGCACAAAGGAGCTGTCTCACTCAACATGTTGATCAGCTCCTTTTCTTGCAGAAAAATTTGACAATCTCCAAGATGTCAGAAAGCAGTCATGAATAAATCTTTTTTTTGGACCTTAATGTTTACAATATTCAGAACTATGTTCATAAATGTTTTTGTTACATGTTAAAAAAAGAAAATTTAATTTGCACTTTAAAAGGCTGTTCAAAACCGCTTTCAATGCCTTTTGTGGTAAAGGAGCTATGTGGAAGTGTGTGGATTAATTGATATTAAAAAATATTTGTAACTGTTCACAGTATAAACACTAATATCTTAATACATTTTAATAAAGTTTCAGTGTTCCTTGTATCATTACAACATTTCACATTCAAACTACACTTTTTATTGTAACTGAAATTTCTCTACAAGAATCGATATTGAATTGGATCGAATCTAATCGAAAATTGAATTGAATCGGGATCTTGTGAATCGGAGTCGAATCGAACTGGGAAATCAGTGGTGATACCCACCCCTAGTGTTGACTAACCAAGCACTGGTGCAACAAATCTGAGGATGTTGTTGAATGGATCTGCAACAGAGAGGCCATGGGGACTGGTTGAAGATCCCTGATGTCTGGAACAGATAGAACATGGGGACTGGTTGACGGTCCCTAATGTCTGGAACAGAGAGGCCATAGGGACTGGTTGACGGTCCCTGAAGTCTGGAACAGATAGGACACGGGAACTGGTTGAAGGTCCCTGACGTCAGGAACCGATAGGACATGGGGACTGGTTGAAGGTCCCTGACGTCTGGCCTGAGAACCACTGCACTGTGCAGTTAAACTTGCACTGTGCAGTCATTTATTATGGGATGTTGAAGGTTGTGGTATTCAGAGTCCCATGAAACTCCTGAAACATTTTACATGCTTTCTGTTTTTTTTTCTCTTTCATCTGGTCCACTGTTATTCATTGTTAATGGAAGTAATGCATCTGAGCAGTGAGGTCCACTGTTAATGGCGTTAAATGTCTTGTAGCTGGAGTGAACTCTCACCTGCACCCCAGGAAGCCCCACTTAGCGGCACTTAAATACCAAGCTAGGAACTTTCCAAAAGTTTCTTTTCTGGTTCTCCACAGTCTATGTGTTGATATGTGCAATTAAAAATCAATTTAATGCACAATGTGTATGCCACATGGACATTTTAGTCTTATTTGTTCTTTATCATTTATTTGTCTTTTTTTGAGGGCAGAAATGTCTAGTGCAGCAGTGTGTTAGAGTGAAGTGTTGAAAGCAGATATTGTCTGTCTCTCCACGCATGGAAACACATGCAGATCTGGGCTTAAAGCAGAACTGAAGCCCCAGAAAAACACAGTGGTTTGCGACAGTCCCTGATAAAGGAAAGGTTGAGGAGTGGTGTGTGTGTGTGTGTGTGTGTGTGTGTGCGTGCGTGCGTGCATGCGTGCGTCAAAATATCCAGAGGTATTTGTCTTCTGGATTTTTTTATAAGGATTTCTCCCAATGCTGTTCAAGTGGTGAAGAGTGAATGAATGAATGCCTCCTGTCCTCCTGCCGGCCAGTCCTCATGGGGACAGGCTGTGTCTCCTCTTAGGAGTTCTTCATTTATTGTGCCCTGCAGCTTTGAGTGGTGCTACATGGGAGCCATGTGGTCAATATTCTCTTTAACATTAGTGCAGCCATTACTGCTGAGGCCACTAGTGGATAAGTGTACTGTAACTCTGTCCTCCACAATTCTCTAAATGAGAGAGAAAGAGAGAGAACATGTGACTCCAGCATAGTCCTGATGGGACATGCACCTGGGCTTGGACTCCTGTCACTGTTGCTGTCAGTAGATGACGAAGACCTGCTCAGCATGCAGTGGTTAAAACAGAGCTGGTTGAAATCTCTTTGGTAATCATTACAGACATTGTGTGCTGGGTGTACCCTGAGCCCACCAGCCAGTTCTGTTTAGTGAGTTCAGATAAATTGTTCATATGAGATCAGCAACATCACAAGACACAGTAGTTGCACAAGATGGAAAATTCACATGTATGCAGTAACTTCAGGGGTTAGAACTGTTGGATATTATGAACCATAAACCCTTCCTGACAGATCTGCTTCTTGCCTGAGAAGAGAGGGGGAGGAGGAGGAGAGGTTGTGGGTGTGGGTGGGTGTGTGTGTGTGGGGGGGGGGGTGTGGGTGTGGGTGGGTGTGTGTGTGGGGGGGGGGGGGGGGGGGGGTGAGGTTGTGGGTGGGTGTGTGTGGGGGGGGGGGGGGGGGGGGGGGGTGAGGTTGAACAGGAGAGTGGCAGGTGTGACTCAGCCCAGGACTTTGTCCCAACATGTCTTACACAGCACACTCTCTCCACACAAAAGGCACCCCAACACGCCCTCCGTGTGTGTGTGTGTGTGTGTGTGTGCCTGCTGATGACTGAATCACCCACTTAATTAGATTTTTTTCAATCTTGTTACCAACATTTCTCGTGCTCATATCTGGGTGTTTTGAGGTTGTCCTCTGCCCACAGATGTGCTGTCATGTCTGTGTACCTTCCACACTGTACCTTCCTTTATAGCCTCTTGGCAACCTGCAATATTTTATGAGCATACTGTGCCCCCCTTAACTCTGAGCCTTCAGCAATCTGTTTCTGTGCCTTTAACTGCAATGCGTGTGCAGTAGTCTGCTTTCCTATGCTTTGCGAAGGCCACTGTAATACTCTCTGAGTGGATGGGTAGTGCATATGTGTGTCTGTGTGTGTGTGTGTGTGTGTGTGTGTGTGTGTGTGTGTGTGTGTGTGTGTGTGTGTGTGTGTGTGTAGAGCTGAGCAATACCCTCTAGCACTGTGTGCCACAGGCTCCCGCTACACCCAGAGCAGTCAGGCGAGGATGGCAGAGTAATCGATGGAAATCAGAGAGAAGGGGTGATGTCATACCATCCAGGAATGGAGCAGCAGGGGGAGGCGTGTCTGTGTGTGTGTGTGCGCGCGTGCGCGTGTGCATGTGCATGAGAGAGTGAGGTAGTGTGTCTGTGCACTTGCATTGACAGACCAGTTCTGGTATTATAAATGTTTGTCATCCTGTGGGTCATATTGAAACCCCACTTGGCTTTTCTCCTCTCCTATTATGGTTTAACCAGTGATCTGCTCCTTCCTGGAGAGGCTGATACCTGGAGAGGTGGAGCAGACAATGAATTTCAGTGTTGAAGCAGATCTCTCACCCCACCACACCCAGTTAAAACAAAAACAAAACAACCTAGACATTTACCCACATCTGAGCCAAAATCATACAGAAAGAGCTTTATTCATGAACTCAAGTTACACACCAGTCTTGCACATTGCTATGATACACTGGAGAGGTCTCCCTGGTGGTAGGTGTCTAGGAGGTCTCTGACACGCACGTACAATCATGCGCACGCGCACGTATTTGCAGATCTAACACTTACAAATGATTCAGCTGTCAGTACGCTTACATTCTCGCCTGCAATGGTATCCTAGAGACCACAAATCCCCGCAAGGGCCTCTTGGCGTTGAGCTGTCCGCTGTGCTGTGGAAATACGATGTAATCGTACTCACAAATGTACAGGATTTGTGTTCCGCAAACAGTTTAATAATTAACCGGCAGGACAGAGCGACCGGTTGAAAATGGTAATGCTGGACCGAGTTTAGGGTAGACAGGTGCAGCTGTTCACCTGGACCTGAACGCTGTAGGCTTAGGTTTGTTGAAGAAGCATGGTGAGCAAAATACACACACGCACAAGATTAATGTGAAGTCAGAAACCAATGTGGATGACTGTACTTGTGCATTTATTTAAACATTGTTTGTTAATTTGACAGCCAGTGTACGTCAGGAGGATGAAACAGTAAGCATGCTCTTACTGTAAAAGTATAAAGTGCATATATAATGCTCATCATTACAGTTCACAAGCAGGAAGATTTTGGAGTAATGTGTCTTGTCATCAGATCCTTTGCAATGCAATGAAAAAGAAAATCCTGTTTCAAATCCATATTTCTCACTTCATATTCCACATATTCCAGACATATTCTGTCAGATCTATTAAATTGCATAGGCCGTTCAAAATGAGCTCCAATATTGGATGATGGTATCATCGTTTAAATAAGATGGAATTCCTTTAGAGGAATTCTATGCAGTTTATGTTGCCAGAGCTGTGCTGAGCGGTGTGGTCGTGTGTATTTGGGGCAGCAGTTGGGGAAGTAGATCTGTGGGGCATGGCGTTGTTGAACACTAGCTGCTCTTTCTTATCAGAGAGCTGTGCCCTTGAGCCATAAAAGCTCTCCACATGGGGAACAGCTGACCTCAGATCTGTGTTCATGACTGAAGGAGGGCAGCTTCCACTCTGATTTGAGATCTGTTCTGGGGTTGCCAGATGCTTTGTGAGAGATGGGCTTCATGTGTGTTGCAGGGAAGTAGGTGCAAGATGGACAGATAACCAATGGAAGAGAGTCATTCCATGGTAAAGAAGAAAAACCATCATTTGAGGGTTCTGCTTGACCTCTCAGAATGAGAGAGGGATACTTGACCCCAGCACATTTTTCCATACTGAGTTCCTGTTCACTGATTTCAGTACTGGTCTAAAATGCCTGATGGCAGTGTGATTCAGCTCAGATGGCATTCCCCTTTAGACTGGTGCTCAATGGCATCTCTGTTCACTTCAAGCCTCTGACACTGCAACCCCCAGCTTCCGTTGTGTGTCACACACTGGTGTGTGTGTGTGTGTGTTGTGGGGGGAGACAGCTGTTGCCACGTTTGGGAGGGCCTCTTCTACTCCGTCCCACCCCGTCCCTGCTCCCAGTCCTTACATACACACATGCACACGCACACACACACACACACTCACACTCACACACACTTAACATTGCACTTGTAGTTGGAGGACTTGATGCTTGAGTACTCGCCACTGTCCTTCAGCTACCATGGACTGTATCTTGCTCGCCTGGGCTGTGTGGACACACTCATTCCTCCTCTCTCCACCACCAAGTTTGTTTTAGATTCTGCGACTCTGACAAGCTTGGGTCATTTTGACTTCAATTGACTTGTGTGTGTTGACTGGGCAACCAGCCGTGACTGGACCCCACTGCTTTCTCGACATCTGCCAATCTCTGTGCCACCTGTGAGCTCTGATCCTGGACCAGCCCTGTGGGCAGCTCTGCTACTCCATGGGCTACGGGTTTTCTCTCGAACTGGCCCCAAATCAGCCAAAGGAATGGACTAGCCACTGGCAACAGGTGGCTAAAAACTGCCCTCTGTGATCTACTCCAATTTTCAGGATCTAGAGCTTGAGGTAGGATTGATATATTGTGTTATCAGAGCTGAACAGAGCTTATATACATCTGTGTGTGTGTGTGTGAGAGAGAATTATGCATTCTCGCATGTGTGTAAATCAGAGAGGATTAAGGAACAATGCAGAGCAGGGCTGCTAGATTGCTTTAGTGGAAGGGCACAAACCTGCCTGTGTGAGCAGATTCACTGCAACCTGAGCCCAGCACAGGCTCAGCTGAACTAGAGTAAACTGTGGGTTTCCTGCCTGTGTGTGTGAATAGAGAGAGAGTTAGTATTAATTATGTAAAAGTATTTCTGTGGGTTGTACTGCATAAGTGTGTGTGTGTGGGTGTGTGTGTGTGTGTGTGTGAGAGATTGCACAGATGGTGGAGGGGGCTGCGTGTCTCGCTCCCACCATCATGCCTGGTCGCTCTGCTCCACGCAAGCGAGTGGTTCTGTGGCACAGCTAAAATGCTCAACACCTCTCCCCACCCACACATACAACTCTCCTGGAGTGCGCTCCAAAACATGATGGACTACAGTACCCATGATTCATCTTGTGGCACAAGTTAAAGTGAACTGAGAGGGGCCTGCCATGATCAGATGAAAATTGATCTTTTGTTTCATTTTCCTTATCGTAAATTTCTGTTCTCTTGTGCTGTAGCATTCCTGGTAACGTGTGCGGTTCAGCTGACATTTTGAAGCACTGTGAGGAATGTCTTCTGGCCATATGTCCCCTTGTTCTTGCCCAATGCGATGAACTAGGTTTTGTGTGCATGCATGTTGCACATGCACACACATAAACAAACAACAAAGAATAACCATTTCCAACAACACATTTAGTTATAAACACAAAAGAGAAGTTCAAAAACTAATTTTCTAAAGCTAATTACCCACAGAATACTCCAGACATCCCACTGTCTGCCAGACAGAACCAGCTGGTCAGAAAGGGCATGGAAGCTTGTTTGTGTGTGCTTGTGTGTGTGTGTGTGTGCGTGCGTGTGCGCACTTGTGTGCATGTGTTTATATGAACACATGTGAGCATGTGTGCAAGTACTCTCTCACACATACACTTGTTCACACTGTCACATACACAAACATGAACACACACACACAAAGTGTTTGCCCTCTCTGTCTCTCCGAGTGTGTGTGTGTATGCATGTGTGTAATCTGATCTCCTTTGTTATTGGAGCAGTAGGGGGAGTCTGAGCTAGGTGGCTCTGGTTTGGTCAGACCGCTGTAGACAAACACATGTATAGCTGCCACTTCAGCCCAGGCACTCAACATGAAGTTACCCGCTCACAATACCTGTCTTATTTTTGGTACCTCAAAGACTGGATGCATAGTGTGCACAGGTGTGTGTTTCAACATGGCATGGCAAGGGGCTGGTCTTCTGGGTGGGCAGCAGTAGGTACTGCTCAGCGCAGTTCAGATTGGCTCTGCTACAAAGAGAAGCTGGTGGATGATAAAACAGCTGGTGGGGGCCAGCACTGTTAAACTCTTTTAAATCCTGATGGCAAAAAAATAAACAACAAAGATTCCGCATTCCCCCTGCTCATGTTGCCTTTGTGCAGAGTGTGATGTTGTCTGAAGTTTGGTATAATTGGCTTTCCGTCAAATGCCATGGCCTTAAAGCCTGGAATAACCCTTCTGTTGTTTGCTCTAGGGCTGGCACTATGTTCATTATTATTGAAGCTTAATATATAAGATTTGCATGTAAATTAGAAAGCAGTACCCTCACCCAGCTGACTATAAAGTGTCTTAGAATATGAATTATATCACTGTTATCATGCAGTACTCATTGGTGGGAACATGGGCAGTCATGGTCTGGTGGTAGGGAACTGGTCTTGTGACCAGAGGGTCGAGGGTTCGGTTCCCAGACCTGATGTCATGACTGAGGTCTCCTTGAGCAAGGCACCTAACTCCAACTGCTCCCCGGGTGCCGGGTTAGGGCTGCCCACCGCTCTGGGCACGTGTGATCCACAGCCCCCTAGTAATCACTAGTGTGTGTGTGTGTGTGTGTGTGTGTTCTAACTGCACAGATGGGTAAAAGCAGAGGACAAATTTCAATTGTGGTGAAAAAAATCACAATTGACAAATATGGCACATTACACATTACATTACATTACATAGTTATGATGTGCAAACCTAGCAATTTTTCTATTCCGTTTTCGATTGAAGTCTAAACTGTTGCTATTATCTACTTTACCTGGTGCTAAAAACTGTTAACAGGTGAATTGCACATTACAGTAAATTTGGTTTGGCTCTTTCTGACCTGAAGCAGAGAGAATCCTCCAGCCTCAAGGTATGTGCTGGTCCGCCTTGTTGCTGAACATTGGGGGGACTGTGGGACTATTTTAGCCTGACCACAATAGAAAACTCTAATGCTACTAATTCAGAATATCCACCAGAGTGCTTCCTACCCCCTGGTGATGCCTTCCCCAGATGGGCCATATCTGGGAGACTGCCCAGCTGTATTCTGACGCCCAGATGCCCCCCGGTAGAGGTGTGCCAAAAAATCGATTCATATATCAAAAATCGATTCTCATTTACTACGATTCAGAATCGATTTTAAATGTCCCAAAATCGATTCTAAGTCGCGTTACGTAATTACAAAATTACGCGAGACTTTACGCAGCAGGTTCTGGGACACACTCGTGTGCGGAAAGGTTTCAAGACAGATGGAGGAAAGAGATATTCAACCTGTTCCGTCTTCATTTAAGGCAAAAATATGGGTTCATTTTGGTATTTACGAATGCCAGGGAAGACCGAACTTGACACACGTGTGCAAGGCGTATGTAACACGGTGAGCACGGGAACGTACACACAGCGTGAAATAATATAGAGAAGGGTGAACACGAGTGCCGGCTCGCAAAAGCAATACATTTGACACTCGTCACAAGTATTAGCGAGAGGGAAACGCGCACAGCGACCCAGAACGAACAAACAAAACAACACGGGAGACTCAACGCGCAAGCGAATAGAAACCAAAACCGTGAGGGCATGGAGCAAATAGAAACAAAATACAACGCGGGAAAACGAACAGTTAACCGTAGTGAGACGGGAGAAAGAAACAAAATAACAACAGTAACTAAAAAACAGCGCGGATAAATGCAACGCGAAAAGGAAACCAAGGACACCAGAAGAAGTAATTGGCAAAAAACGCCGCAGCAAAATAAAACCCTTCACAAAAATATAGGCAAAACGGATAGGAAGAAATGCAGGATTGGGAAAACTTGAGATGGGTCAGGAAGCGACGCAGGAGATATATACTCGAATAAGTAAAGAGAAAGCATAACAGCAGGGTTGCCAACTCTCACGCACTGAGCGTGAGACACACGCATTTGACCGTTTTCACACGCTCTCACGCCACACTTCCGATATCTCACGCCGAAAAAAATATCCAGTTTATTTACCTCAGATCCACAACAACTTTCGTTCGCCCCCCCCCCCCCCCGCTCAACAAAATACACTCGCCACCGGCTCCAGGTTAAAATCTCACTCTAAGCGAACGTCAAAAGTTGCCAACCCTGTAACTGAGAGGTGGCGAGACACCTTCAAACGAGAAGCAACCACAGAGAAAGCAGAGACTGGCTGAGAACGTATGGTTACGCCACCTATAGTCTGGGACTGACTCTGGTGCCCCTAGCCACGGCTGGGGGAACAGCATCCGAGCCAGCCCTGACAGCTTGTAAAATGAAGCTCAAGAATTTTGGTAACAACAAAAAGCATTTTATTTTACCAAAGCACATTATTTTTGTTAATTAAATGTGAAAGACTTTGTTTTCTGTATTTGTCATTCTGTCTTGCAAAGCAGACTGTAGTAGATCATGCAGATTTTATAGACTTAAGCAGAAATTTTTATAAATCAAATCGTTTTTTGAATCGAAAATCGTTTTGAATCAAAAATCGATTTTGAATTGAATTGTGGCCCCCAAAATCGGAATCGAATCGAATCGTGAGATAGTAAACGATTCCCCCCCCCCTACCCCCCGGGACCACCATAGTCTACAGAAATTACTGACAGGGCAGATCATTTGAGAACTTTCAAATTTTGTGACAGCAGTTACTGTGATCTTGCTTTTCTCAATCCTCTTCTGTCATCTGGATGGATCAAAATATTTCCCATTTCTTTTTTCATAGCCCACTGTCAATAATCTTCAACCTATGATCTCTACCTTTGGTGTGTTCCAGTCCCCTATTAATATTTACAGACCACTCAGTACATAACGGGAATAAAAAAAAAAAGATTCAGGTTGGCCTTCCTCTTCATTTGCCACTGTCAATGTGTGATCGTCTGTCTGCTGTAGTGTCTGGAGACGGACTTGCCTTCTTTCACTGTTTTCATACCCCACCCTCTGTGTGGTGTGTGTCGGCATGTGGCTGCTGTCTTGGGGATTTGCTGGTGTGTTGTATAAACCCAGCGTCCATGATGAGCTGCAGTAGTGAGCATCCGTGTGCAGGGACCCTTTCTCTGCCTGTTGTTTTAACTCTTTCCTTATTTTGCTATTGTATTTCTCCATCATTTCGCTCTCTCTCCCCCACTCTCTCTCTCGCTCTCTGTTCCCCTCATCTTCCTTCTCTCTGTAAGTCCTCCATTCTTCTTTCCTTCCTCGCTTTGGCCCACTGGCTAGACTGTGGTAAAACGGCTCTTTCACTGTGCCCTGAATTGACCTGCAATGACCTGTCTAGAGCTGAACCCTTTCACAATGCTCTCCCTGTAGTTAAAACAGTAGCATTAAATGGGCAGAATCTTGTAGTTAGTGGTTAAATACCAGCTGGTTGTTTTGTTGCTGGGGAGCCAGGATCATGACCTCGTCCAACATCCAGAATTCCCGGGGTACACATGCCCGGGCTATTCAACTTCCCTTCCACAGTCACTGGACAATGTGTGCACTTTTTATAGATGTGTGTGTGTGTGTGTGTGTGTGTGTGTGTGTGTGTGTGTGTGTGTGTGTGTGTGTGTGTGTGTGTGTGTGTGTGTGTGTGTGTGTCTGGGAATGGAGTTTGACCTCAGCAGAACCTCTGATGTGATGTATGTACCTAATATCGGAGGGTGTGGTTTGACATGATTGACATGTCCTGAAGGATATTCATGTCTTCCCATCCCCAGGCATGGAAGAAGCGCTGGTTTGTTCTGCGCAGTGGGCGGCTGACCGGAGACCCCGATGTGCTGGAGTACTACAAGAATGACCACGTGAAGAAGCCCATCCGCGTGATTGACCTGAACCTGTGCGAACAGGTGGACGCTGGGCTAACCTTCAACAAGAAGGACCTGGAGCACAGCTTTATCTTCGACATCAAGACCATCGACCGCGTGTTCTACCTGGTGGCCGACACCGAGGAGGAGATGAACAAGTGGGTTCGCTGCATCTGCGACATATGTGGCTTCAACCCCACCGACACAGACGGTAGGACACGCCCACCGCAGCACCCAGCACACCTGAGTCTAAAACAGTACAATCTGCCAAGCATTTTTCATTTAACAGATTAATGAGCGATTTTGAATTATTTTCAAGATTATATTCATTTTCATTATATTCACTGGGTTGGTCAAAAATGATGTAGTTACTCTTTCGGAGCTGTCGTCTTTTTCCTTGTACTGGGTGCTTCTGCCAGCTTTCTCCAGCAGTCTCAGTAGGTGTGGTGAAATGCCGATGGTTGTGCTATTGACCCCCCCCCCCCCCCCCCCCAAAAAAAAAAAGAAAAGAATCATTTTATTTGAAATAGTGTATGCATGTTGCCTTGTTATTATGGCTCCCAGAATGCATTATGAGGTTTAATCTTCTCAGGCCCCCAAGCCCAGGTCATCATGTCCGAACGAGTTTGAGGCAGTCTGAACATGTGATTATTCACACTTTCATGAAGCACAGAAATTCCTGGAAAACACGGACATGTCTGCAGCTGTGTTGAAATTGCGGATTACCACACTGTATATAGTATTTTATTCTTAATGTATTATTGAGTGATGAGTATGTCCCACACTGTAAAAATGCTGTGATGTGCAGTGTTTGAGCACCTGCATGCCTTACCCAAACATCACACCAAATTCACAGAAAATCTGTCACTCTTTACTGTGAGGGACAGTTGTGTTATTTCGTACTTCAGGCAGCATGGAGAGGACGTGGCGGGGCTATGGGTATTCATGTACTGGGGAGTGGCACAGCCACCAAGATCAACCATAGTGGTGTGTAGCTGTCCTAGACTTGTAATGCATATTCTTATATTTACATCTTTGTAAAGAATTAGGCTTTGAACTCTGAGAAATGGGGTGCAATGGGTGAATTAAAACATTTCAGATACACATTGTTTTTGTACAGAACAAGGTTGCACACAGTCATATCAGGCTTGAAATTAAATTAATCCAAATGTATTTAGCACAATAGCATTACTGGTCGAGGTTGGCATGTATGGTATGTGTGGCACAGGGATGTATGGCACAGTGGGAATAATTAATGTAATGCCATGTGAAGTACCTGAGCCCACATCCTCACTCCTGCCCCACATTCTGTAGCGTTAATTTCGCTGCTGAGCTTCTCTGTTTGGCCACCCACACAGATTATTTTAGGTAAGTGCAAGAAACCGTACTGCATATTCCTCAACTCTGAGACCTGCGTGGTGGAGAGATTTTCACAACCCTGGCGGGGGGACTTTAGAGTATTTAGCGACATCATCTGTTTTTTTTTTTTTTGGTTTGTTTGTTTGTTTTTTTACATATCAAAATCATAAAATAATACGGATAAAATGGCCATTCTAGTTTACTGACATTAGTATTGAATTTGAGGTTTTATATTTCTGAAGTTTGTGACTCTCCTGGGGAAAACCCAGAGCGTTTGTAAGTGTGTTGTGAATGAAACATTTGGAACTGTGAAAGCATGCCACTTGCATTATTCCGTTAGTCCTGTGGAATGTCCAGTAGTTTAGTATTTGTCTTATTTACCCTTTAATGGGTCACATGTGAACTGATTTTCTCTGTGCTGTGGCAGTAGAGAGCTGCTGGTTCATGGAGGCAAAGACACGGCTCTCCTCCCTGGCCCCAGCCCCAGGAGCGTAGCTGCAGCCCCAGTAGACTCAGGAGGGTCTGGGTTGTGGTCTAGAGCTCTTAGCGTGGGGCAGCTAGCTGCTTGAGATATAGAGTGGGTGGCAGGAAGGCAAATGTGGAGGGGGGGGGGGGGGATTTTCCCAGTGCTGGGATGAATCAGCAGCAATACCTCAAAAACAAGAGAGAGGAGGGGCAGAGAATTAGCGAGGGAGGGAGAGGAGGATGGGGAGAGAGAGTACTGACTCCGTCACTATTGGGCAGCCTGCAAATAGAGGATGAAGGCAAAGTGGGTGATTGTGTGGGTGTGGGTGTGTAGACTTTGAATAGTGAGTGCAACATTTAAATTATTCCCAAGGGGAAAGACACTAAAACCTAAAATCCTAAAAACAAAGAAAGCCATCAGAAGGAACACTCTCTCTCAGACGCAGCTTGCTTTGAGAATTCCATGCCTATTCATAGACTGAAATTTTGTCTTCTGAGAGTGGACTGAGGACTGGCGTAGGGACACAGAAGACACTTCTCTTCATGAATGCTTTGCTTCCATTGCGCTGTCTAGCAAGCCGCTCACCCCCCTGTTCAGACACGACCACCTCACCATCTGCCTCTGGGCATCTAGGTTGGCGGTTACCCTGAATACCCTGGAATCCTCTCACCAATGCATATTTTAGATAATCACTGGCTTTAGATTTTTTGCTCCAAAGACCAGAATATATTTCATCAGATTCCACAAAGGCTACAGTTGTTTTCTTGCATTTCCTTTCTGCGTGTTATATGAACATTTATTCTAGGAATTCCTGTATTGTGATGTGTATTTTAGGACGTCCTAACACAAGTACATGCGTGTGGTTGGGCCTTACAGACTCTGCGAAAGCGTCTCACCAGGCGGCTGTGGGCGGGGCCCAGGTGGTGGACACACCCCCTCATGCTGGGGGGATGGGCCACCCCGCACTGGCCTCTGTGCCCCCTCCTTACCAACCCGTCAGCTTCAGACACCTGGAGTCCTCCTCCAGCCTGGACGACACCCAGGACTACCTGCTGCTGCTCCACTGCGAGAGCAAGAAACCTGAGCCCAGCAGGTGAGGTGGAGGGGGGGAGGCAGGTGTGGGGCGGATTACTGCGTGGACGGGTGGAGGGAGAGTAAACGTTAGGAAAACAGGCATTGGAAAGGGTCTTGTTTGTCGTTTTAGAGCGAGGCAAAGTGCTATAGCACCTCTGAACTCCATTAGTAACACATGGATTGCTAATAGCACTGAACTTATTTATTCTTCATACTCTTTTGTGACTGCCATAGACTGATGTAAGGGTGTGTGTGTGTGTGTGTGTGTGTGTGTGTGTGTGTGTGCGCGCGCGTGTTTACGTGTATGTAGTCCTGTAGCGCGCTCTCTAAGGGATGCGGAGCAGCAATATCTGCTCTTGGAGGAGTGTGAGAGCAAGAGTGCTCCTGCTGACAGTCTGTGAGTGCAGTGCATGTGTGTGTGTGTGTGTGTGTGTGTGTGTGTGTGTGTGTGAGAGAGCGAGACAGACAAATGAGACGATTAATAAAATTACATTAAACTACATTACATTCTGTGCATGTAACAATAACCCTTGATCAAAAGCCCTTACACATACCGGTTGTTAATTCGGACATCTGCCACACGTAGGTATGTTCACGCATGATCATTGGAACATCAGGTGTGGTGATTATATGAGACAATGTAGAAATGAAAAGAGCATTCATGCTAATATTCCATCAGACTATTAAATGTCTGACTAAACATTTATCCAAAATGTCATAGAAAACCACAATGTAATCCATACATGTCAGAATGGCATAAAGCTGGCAATGGTTTGGTGACCTTATGATAGTCTGATTATCTACAAGGCTAAGAGGGACCCATTAATATAACAGCTGATGTTATAAAAATGGCATGGTTGACATTCATATATTAAGCTATTATAAATATCTTCACATTTCTCCTACGTTATTCCCTTTTTGGACCTGCACATATAGACACTTGCTTTCCAGATCCCAACAGGAGTCATCCGATAGGAAAATGATGCATGATGAGTGACTAATCCTGCCGGGCTAGTGCTTTATATCTTCAGAGCATGTGCAGTTCTCCAGATAAACAACATTGTTTGCTCTGCCTGTATAACTCGACCCTGTGTTATTTCTTCACAGCATGGTTGTGGAATTTGAGTCTTTGCTAACATTTTGTGAGGAGGCGCTGAAGTAACTTGTGTCCTGCATGCTCTCACAGGGCCCATGGAGACTGCGCCAAGTCTACCTCCTCTGAACCTGACTGCAACGACAACCTCCCCTCCCATCGCACGCCTACGTCCTCCTCGTCGGGCAAGCACGGCCCGGTCAACGGCTTCTTCCCCTCGCAGCACATGGGACTGTATGACTCTCCTCCGTCACGCGGGGCCAGCTTGTCAGCGGACACACAAGGTCTCTACCACCTGCCACGCAGCTACTCGCAGGACACCGTACTGCTGCCCAAGTCTGCGTCCTCGCCGTCCGGACCTGACAGTGACCTGGGCGACCTCTACGTGTTCAACACGCCCGTTCGAAAACCCTCCCTCGAAGCTCAGTTTCGGAATCTGTCTGCGAGCTACGACATCCCACCCACACCCGGCAGCAACTGCACCTACCAGGTGCCCCGTGCGGCCGGGGGGGAGGCGGCTACGGGTGTGCCCTCCGATGTGCTTCCGCCCCCTCGCCCGCCGAAACCCTCGCTGGGCGCACCAGCTGTGCCGCCTGACCGGTCGCCCACGGACACATATGCGGTGCCGAGGTCAGTGTCTGAGGCGGACGCCAACTACTGCGTGCCATCATCATCAGGAAGCAGCAAAGCCCTGCGCAGCAACACCATAGGCACTGCGGACTCCTCACGTCTCCGTAAAGGTCAGAGGTGACGCCATCGCAGGCCGAGGGGACAGCCAGCTCACACTAAACCAAGCTGTCCAGAAGTAACACATGCTAGATTACTAATCAAAACTGCATTTTACTGCAATGTTCTGGAAACTTAGCAGGTATATTACCCACAAGTGTAGCAAAACTAGGTCAGAGTATGGTTGACTGACCCAACATGGCATTATTGGGTCAGGAAAGAGAAACAGTGGTAATGCATTACCACTGGATTGTTAGAGTACATTCCCAGCACTTAAACCAGGTTTTGCTTTCCAGTTAATTAAAATCCCACACCCATGCATCCAGTAATACCTGTGTGTGAAGTCATGTACGGCGCCCTCTGGCTGTGGTGGGATGGGAATGCAGTTCCATTTCCAGTTACACATGCTGGTACACGCCAGTGCTTGTGGCTTTCCCACTACCACCACAAGACTTTGGTAAAGGCCTAGTGGGAGTACATTAGGGTAGAGCTTCAGGCTTCCAGGTTTTCACCCCTTTCTCACCGCAGGTGTTCACGGAACCACGTTTCTTATTGTGTACAGTTGTGATCACGACACAGTACGTTGGTGAGTTCTGTGGAGTGCTGCAAATGACACATTTTTTTGCCTTTTCATTTTGACAGATTATGGATCTCAAGACTGTTATGACATACCCAGATCGTTTCCCTCGGACAGAAATTGCTCCTTTGAGTTTAATGAAAACTTCAACAACTACTTTGTGAGTCGTTTGTTGTTTTTACATGGCTTTTCCTTATCCTTGGTCATAGGGCTATTGGGCTTTGATTTGCATAAATAAAAACGCAATTGAATTGCGTACAGTGTATATGAATGTCTAAATAAGTGCATAACCACTGTTTTCTGCCTCGTTCCTGAACTGCTATAGAAAAACAAAGGCATGCTGCCCCTTGGGAGTGCATCAACGGAGGAGATGGATGAGAACTATGTCCCCATGAGTGCCAACTCCCCATCCCACCATCGCTCTGGGAGCCTCTCCGAGCCCCTACAGGAGCCCAACTATGTGCCCATGACCCCGGGCACGGTGGAGTTCCCCTCCCTGGGCAAGCAGGTGCCCCCTCCTGCCCACATGGGCTTCCGCTCGAGCCCCAAAACCCCCCCACGCAGACCCATGCTCATTACGGACTGCCAGCCACCCCCTGTCGACCGTAACCTGAAACCTGACCGCAAAGGTGAGCTCTGAAGGAGACGTGTGTGGTGTGTGGATGTTGGTGGATGTGTGGGTGCCTGTGTGTGATGAAGAGAATGAGTCTGTATGAATGTCTGTGTGTATGTGGCCTGATTCTAGAGATGGTTATTGTATGGTAATGGTGTGTGATGCACTGTATTCGATTATTTCTTCATGTGTTTAAACATCTTTCCATGGTGCATTCATATTGTCATTATGCAGTAGCTGGATCTGGTAGTGGTTATCAACATGCTTGCCGCATTGTGTTTTAACTGCTATATTAACTCTCCCATTCATCGTATCTTAACATATTACACTTCTCTTACTAACTTGTGCTGGCCCATGTTTATAAAGTTCTCTTCCCTCATTAGTGTCTAGACAACCTTTTCTTGTGAAAGAAAAGCAATGAATTTCAGCGTGAGATAACTCAATTCAATGCTAATTGAATTCAGTTCTCAGTACGTAAAGTGGGACTAATCGGCTCCAGCTTCTTTCCCTACCTCGACTCTAGAGAACTTCTCTGCAGAAAGGCACCTTTCAGACAGTGGAACCAGTCCCGACTGTGTTTGCTGTTAGCCTTTGTTAGCTGTTAGCATCTGACCTGGCCAATGAAAGGGTCCATTGTCCCCCCTGCTGAGATCCCTGGGGACGAGGCAGTTGGATCGGCCTGGAGCGGTCACCTCTCTCCCCATTGTCCCTTTCTCAAAGGCCTCATTGATGGCCAGACTCAGAAAGGGGAATTTCAGTCCAGCTTGGTCACTGCTAGTGGTCTGGCTGTGTTAAAAAAAAAAAATCTGCCTGCACAGAATGTTTTGACAGAATGAACATTGTCAGCTATTGCTTGTCTTTGGTCTGGATGGTCACATTAAACGTTGTTTGCTGTATGACATGGACTGCACTGGGGATGTTTTGCTGTGTTTTTTTTTTCTTGATATCTGCATTGAAATGTGCTGGAAACCTGTTTGGCGAAAATCTTTGTGACCTGCTAAAAGACTGGCTTGCATTACTTTGGCCAGAATGATTTCCTTGTTGGGTCATATGGGTGATGTTCTTCACAACCCCCCACAGAACATGCGTCTGGAATGTGTGAGAGAGGCCAGGATTCACAGCGCACGCAATAGGACAAGTGACTTGCTGGAGGGCTCATTTGAAAATCACAACCTTTTATAATCAGCATAAATATTGTATAAATATAAATATTGCAATATTGTGCTGCCCTCTCTTATTTTACCTCTGGTTTAATTTCTGCAAAATGGTGATTCACGTGTGTAGCCATGGGCCAGGCACGGCGTCATTCTCAGCGTGGTGGTTGTCTTGCTGCACTGGTGTGTTGCTGGCAAGCTTGTGGCCGATGTGCAGAGTGTGTGCCCGTGGTGTGTTGCATTTGTTCACTGGCTGCTATGCCGTACAGTCTCGGATGCGCTGGGCTGGGAGAAACGCGGCACTCTGCTGACCAGTCTCACGCTGCCCTCTGCCTCTTCACATCTCTCCATTCTCTCCTTTCTCCCAGTTTTTCTTTATTAACACCATTCGGCCCTCCTTTGTGGCTCTACACCCTTTAAAAATTCTTTTTAATTCTTGCTTCTCTCTTTTGCTTGCTCCCCCCCCCACTGTACCAGCGCTTTCCTGTGACTCCTGTGTGTGTCTTTTGGGCAGTCAGGGATCTGAAGTTTTCCTGTGCACAGCCACAGTGCACCTTCTCCCTTTGGTTCTCTGCGTCATTTCTAGCAGGCCTCTGTGCCCTCTGACCTTTGCTGCTGTCGTGAGCCCTGTCATTCCTATGGGGGCGTGTCCACGGGTGTGTTTGGTGCGCTGAGATTTAATCAGACGTCCCTCAACGCTGCCGTGCATCGGAGCCGATGCTGGCGTGCGTCATTAGTGCAAGCCGTATACTCACGTCTAACTGTGCATGCCGCTTCAGGGAAAGCCCTGCATGTTGCATGACTCCAGTGCATGATGGGTCGTTGCCATGGCAGCAGTGCAGTACAAATCTGCAGTGAAAGAGTAAGAAAGTGTAGAGGAGATGTGTGTGGCCAAGCTTTTGCAATGTTGCATGGGGACAAGGATGATTTAAAAACAATTATACACACAAATGAGCAAGTTATTTCAAGAGAGACGTATAACAAAACCCAGTTTTCTTTCACCAATCAGGTCAGAGTCCTAAAATAGTCCGAGCTAATCGGACTGTCGGTCTCGAGCGAACCGACTCTCAAACCGTAGGTGATTTCTCCAGACGTCGTAAGGGTAGGTACCTCGACAGACTGCCGCTGTTTCCCACTCTCATGTTCCCACTTGCCGGCCTGTCACCTGAGTTCTTCCCAGAAATGTACACGGCCTATTGTGAGGTATTGAACTTAAACCTCTTGCAAACTCGGAGGCATATCGAACTACATGTGGTACAAATCTGAAGTCATTTTAAACTGAATGCTTTAAACTCACATCAGAAGCAAAGACGGGAAGATTAAATGATTTTGGTTGAAACTAAACTCATTACCAACTTTTAGCTAAAGGAAAACACACACTAATAATGTTTTAATTACTATTATCTTACACACTCTCACACACACACACACACACACACACACACACACACACACACACACACACACACACACACACACACTCACCATGTGTGCATCACCAGTGTCTAACCATAGTGAACTGCTTTCACTCTTAAATCACTAACATGAATAAGCACCTCTCACATTTACTATGCCATTGCTCTGCCATGTTAATGCCTTTCCAACATGGTGGAGGAGGGTTCTGTGTGCAGTCCCTGCCCTGTCCTGGTGGACTGACACCAGATGCGGCCGCATTCAGAAAGGGCCATTTAGCCGTGGGAGAGTGGTCTGCTCAATAGTTGGCAGATTTTGCAATTTTCAGCCCAGAGGTGCTTTGGGATAGTATTTAACGAGCTGAGTTAAATACTATGAAATTAAACAGGAAGGGGACATGTGACAGTGATTTTTATTTATTTTTAATGCGTCTCGTTTCCATCCTAACCTTATTGTTGGATAATCTTAACTAATGCTGTAGGGCTCAAGATTGTGCTACAGTGCATAGTGGGAGCCTTGTGTTTGGTTTAAGAAGTGCTATGAACAAATTTTGGCCATTTTCCATCATGTTGTTATAAGACTTTAGAAGACTAAGATTTTAATTATTGTGTCGTTATTGTTGAGATTATGAAAACATTGATTATGAATATGTCTTTATCAAAACCGCTTGCTAGCGTTTCATCTTTTGTCAATGGCTCCCTCTAGAGGCAAAAATCAGTAATGTCACACACTTGACCTGTTTGGCCCACTGAGTGAAATGGGATGTTAATGAGAAGAGCTCTTTACATTTACATTGGCATTGCTCTGCTACTCTGTTACTTGGACAGATAATCTGTATACAGTATGCTGATATGACTTATCAATAAAGGTAATGTCCAGGTTTTTGTGATGAGGTTTTGTGTGTACTTGAGTATTTCTCTGAACAATGATTTCTAAATTAACCACAGAAATCACTTTGCCTTTTAAACTTTTGTCAAAAGAGAAATATATTTACATTATAAAAATACTGTTGCCAGATAACGTGTTTGTTGTGCCTTGAATTCTTTGGCCTGTCTATTTTTTTTGAGTGTAACAATATGTTGATGCCTCTCTTTTAGTCAAGCCGGCCCCTTTGGACATCAAACCACTCCCTGAATGTGAGGAGTTCACTACACCAGTGCGATCCCCTGTCACCAGGACCTTCGCCAGGGAGTAAGTGTCAATCGTGCCAGCTGACCAATCCTTTCCTCTGGTTTAGCTAATGTACCATTTAGTTTCAGCATCAGCCGGTTACCTGTGGACTAATGCCATTACGCCTATATGTAGTGAAACAGATTTGCACTGCTTATCACCACAGAGCTGGCTGCTGCTGAAAGAGCTAACATCAAGGCATCATTCTGCATGGCCTCAGACAAGAGGCACAAAAACTAACATTCATGCACTACTATAGTCTTGTCTTAACTCACCATGGAGTCTGAGGATCATGTAAACTGTTTCACAGAAGGGTTCATCATGAGTAATGGTGTAACGGTACATAGAAGTCACAGTTCGGTTCACACCACATTCTGGATATATTGGGTTGGTATGAGTTCAGTACGGGGGGGGGGGGGGGGGGGGGGGGGGGGGGGGTTGCAGCAACAAAAACAAATGCATAAGGCTAGGTTTCTGTCCATTTATTTTGGACAGTAGTGCAAGTTACAGTTTGCTCCACGTAGTGTTGTATAGTGCCCCCTTGTAGGCTGCAGT
This sequence comes from Brachyhypopomus gauderio, assembly GCF_052324685.1. Classification (NCBI taxonomy): domain Eukaryota; kingdom Metazoa; phylum Chordata; class Actinopteri; order Gymnotiformes; family Hypopomidae; genus Brachyhypopomus; species Brachyhypopomus gauderio. The sequence continues at coordinate 12,310,138 of NC_135225.1, read as the reverse complement.
GTATTAAGCAGTAAAATCTGAAAAGATTCTCTTATGTTATTTAAGCACAAATACCAATTGCTGCCTTCCCAATAGGAAACCTTGGGCATCACTCTTTAAGACTACATTTGACTCCGTGTAACATGATCGATATTTTTCAAAATTCAATCAAAAGTCGAATAAAACTTAATTGTAAATAATTGTCCATCTGGGTCATGCCATTGAATATGTTAATATGTTTCCGCACTCGTAAACTAGTTCGTCCAGTCTATCACTTGCTGTTATAGTTTATCCCAAACTTTCCCCCACACAGCTGATTTGGAAAGAATAAGATGTGTGTTCTAGCTCCTGTGTGTCATTGCTTACGGTTGTCATTGAAATGTCATTCCGCATTACATTCATCAGTCTTTGCACAACTGCTATGGCGCATTCTCCACTACAGTGCATGGACTGAACCGTAATGTGCACACCGTGATGGCTCAGGACAAATATACGTACCGTTACACCCCTAAAAATGAGTTATTGTTTACATGTGCTTGTTCTTCTGTGTGCCTTATGATGGCTCTACTTTTGGCATGAATAACGTCAGCCAAAGAGGTTCAGAAAAATCCCTCCGCCCAAACATTTTATTTATGGGAGAGAGAGAGCGCTTAAAGTCAATTTATATGTACACTTGAAAGGGCATGAGTGCTGTCTGTGAATGTGTTTGAGAATGTCTGGTTTCTGTGTGTGTGTGCATGCGTGCGTGCGTTAGAGAGAGAGAGAGAGAGAGAGAGAGAGAGAGCACATTTGTGGCCACACCTGTATGTGCTTTGTGTGTGTGTGTGTGTGTGTGTGTGTGTGTGTGTGTGTGTGTGTGTGTGTGTGTGTGTACAGAAGCTGCAGTGTAAAGTTTGTCATGGTGCTCAGCCCCTCCAGGTTCCCTATGCCTCCCAGACCACCCTCGGTGCATAGCACTGCTTCCAGCACAGACTCCGAAGACTATGATGAGAGTTATGTCGCAATGCAGCTCGCTAATATGTCTGCAGATGAACCAGTATGTAACCACAGCACCTCAGACATTGCCCTGTTCCTCAGACACAGTCTTTCTTAAACAGACAATTTGTTGAAAAGTCAATTCCAGTCACAATGCATACTTCATAGTTTCCCTGCTTCCAGCACTTTGGAAATGTTTCTATTTACTAATTGAGAGTCATAAAAATTATGTCTTCTCTGGTGCTGAAGTCTTGGGTGAGATGCTCATTCCCAGAAGATATGAACTGATGACATTTATTCTGCTTCTCTCTCACCTCCTCACTGAACAATACAATTACATGACAAAAAAAAGTGCAAAAAAACAGCCACGTAAACCAACATGGTAAAGAAGCAGGTGCGTCCGCGGGTCCACAGATATGGTGTCAGTAAACAGGAAGTGATTGGAGGTCACCACCTGATCCAGACAGAAGGGCTCCTCTCCCCTGCAGCTTCTGGCATTGCCTCAACCGCACTCTTCCTCTCCTCGTTTTCCTTGCGTTTCTCTGCATTTGCTCTTCTGTGTTTTTGTTGAGTTTTTTTTGTACCTTCTTTGCTTGCATGGGCCTGCTCTATCATATGAAGCTGTATGCAATTTTTATCTGTCAGAAATCAATACTTCTGTCTAAACAGCGAGTAGCTGAAAGTTTTGTTGGTCTACACAGTTGGTAATAATCAGACCTTTGCAGCGTGATGTGCTCTGCATTGTTAGAGATGGCTATATCCATAGTTCTTCTACATCATGCCTTCACATGACTGGCACATGTAGGCCTGGGTTTTATACTTTTTCTTTTCCCACACTCATTTTATATATTTATTATTTTTGCTGTGCATTTATTCATTTAATAATTTGCTTCTTATCACTTTTGCTTCTCTTCAGATTTCTCTCCTTATCTATTGTGTTGCTGTTCTGTTTCTTATCTCATGACATCTCTTGCTGCTCCTTTCTCCTCCTTCCTGCCCCTCCACTCGGTAGAGAGGAGTCCTTCTACTGCACGGTGCCACTCACCCCTGTTAAGAGGGAGGTGGCAAGTCTAGAGCACTTTGAGGAGGTGAGCAGGGCTGTTAGCATGCTCTACATTTTCAAAACTGATGTGCTGGAGGTCACAATCCTCACAAAAAACAGCAAAACATCAGTACTTAGCAGCAGCTGCTATGGATGCCAGGCTAGTTTGGTCCGGAGAGGTGGTAGTTCGTCCCAGTTTAATATGATCAACTTAATCCTTCCACAGCCAAAAATGACCATGTACAGTGGGGAAAATAAGTATTTAGTCAGTCACCAATTGTGCAAGTTCTCCCACTTAAAAAGATGAGAGGCCGGTAATTGACATCATAGGTAGACCTCAGCTATGAGAGACAAAATGTGAAAAAAAAATTGAGAAAATCATTTTGTCTGACTTTTAAAGAACTTATTTGCAAATAATGGTGGAAAATAAGTATTTGGTCAATAACAAAAGTTCATCTCAATACTTTGTTGTATATCCTCTGTTGGCAATGACAGAGGTCAAACGTTTTCTGTAAGTCTTCACAAGGTTGGCACACATTGTGGCTGGTATGTTGGCCGATTCCTCCATGCAGATCTCCTCTAGAGCAGTGATGTTTTGGGGCTGTCGGCGGGCAACACGTACTTTTAACTCCCTCCAAAGGTTTTCGATGGGGTTGAGATCGGGAGACTGGCTAGGCCACTCCAGGACTTTGAAATGTTTCTTACGAAGCCACTCCTTTGTTGCCCTGGCAGTGTGCTTGTGATCATTGTCATGCTGAAAGACCCAGCCACGTTTCATCTTCATTGCCCTTGCTGATGGAAGGAGGTTTGCACCCAAAATCTCACAATACATGGCCCCATTCATTCTTTCATGTACACGGACCAGTCGTCCTGGTCCCTTTGCAGAGAAACAGCCCCAAAGCATGAGGTTGCCACCCCCATGCTTGACAGTTGGTATGGTGATCTTTGGATGCAACTCGGCATTCACTGTCCTCCAAACATGACGAGTTGTGTTTTTACCAAATAGTTCTACTTTGGTTTCATCTGACCATATGACATTCTCCCAATACTCTTCTGGAACATCCAAATGCTCTCTAGCAAACTTCAGACGTGCCTGGATATGGACTGGCTTAAGCAGGGGGACACGTCTGGCACTGCAAGATTTGAGTCCCTGGCGTCGTAGTGTGTTGCTGATGGTAGCCTTTGTAACGTTGGTCCCAGCTTTCTGCAGGTCATTCACTAGATCCCCCCTTGTGGTTCTGGGATTTTTCCTCACCGTTCTTGTGATCATTTTGACCCCACGGGCTGAGATTTTGCGTGGAGCCCCAGATCGAGGGAGATTAGTAGTGGTCTTGTAGGTCTTCCATTTTCTGATTATTGCTCCCACAGTAGATTTCTTCACACCAAGCTGCTTGCCTATTGCAGATTCAGTCTTCCCAGCCTGGTGCAGGTCTACAATTCGGTTTCTGGTGTCGTCTTCACCATAGTGGAGTTTGGAGTGTGACTGTTTGAGGTTGCGGGCAGGTGTCTTTTATACTGTTAACGACTTCAAACAGGTGCCATTAATACAGGTAATGAGTGGGGGAAAGAGGAGCCTCTTAAAAAAGAAGTTACAGGTCTGTGACAGCCAGAAATCTTGCTTGTTTGTAGGTGACCAAATACTTATATTCCACCATTATTTGCAAATAAATTCTTTAAAAGTCAGACAAAATGATTTTCTCAATTTTTTTTCACATTTTGTCTCTCATAGTTGAGGTCTACCTATGATGTCAATTACAGGCCTCTCTCATCTTTTTAAGTGGGAGAACTTGCACAATTGGTGACTGACTAAATACTTATTTTCCCCACTGTAGTTAGGCTTACACTACATAACGCTCACCTAGATCGTTAATGTCTTGTATTCCTTAGCCCATTCTCATCATAGCTATTCTTAAACCACTTATTAGATATGTGTATTAGTTATGTGTAATGTGCAACATTAAAGCCCCAATCTGAAGTTTAGCTGTGGCTGGCAGTTGCTCATAGTATATTCAGATTTGATCCTACCCCTCAGTCACAGCTCTTGATTGGAGCTTTAATATTGATTCAAAATAAATGTGGTTGAGTAAAAAAAGAAATGGTGGACTGGTGAGTCTTCAGTGAGTGGTATGTTTTTGGGGGCATTTTAGAACTTGAAACTGGCAGCACCCATGAGCATGGACGGGGGTAGCAGTCCTATGGTGAAGCCCAGAGGTGACAAGCAGGTGGAGTATCTGGACTTGGACCTGGATCCTGGCAAATCCACTCCTCCTCGAATGGTAAGGCACAATTGCAGCCAGTGCTGGAAAACAGACGCTGGTTAAATATTGGCTTCCAATATTTTTTTCCCCTCATTGTTGGTGTATAACAGGATGATTTTCATCAGAGCTGCTCAGTATGTAGAGATTTGCACGAGTTGGTATGCTGGAAGGTTGGCGCAGTTTTCCAATATTTTTTTTTGCCACATAATTGCTGCCACATTTTCCGAACTGTGAATAACTCGGTTGAATCTGTTTTGACAGTTCATTTTTAAAAAGGGAAGCTAAACAAGTCTAAATGTTAGTATTTGTGAATGATCATCGTTGTTACCTTGGAATCTCTGAAATGCAGTATGTTGCCATGGTGTAGAATGACTCGCCTTCTTTCCATGCCGTGCAGAAGAAGAGCATTGGAACTGGCGTGGCAGTGTCGGACGAACGGGTCGATTATGTGGTGGTGGACCAGCAGCGCACACAGGCCCTGAAGAGCACCCGCGAGGCCTGGAGTGACGGCCGCCAGTCCACTGAAAGCGACACCCCCTCCAAAGGGACCAAGTGAGCACACTGAACAATACTTACACTAGCCCAGCCTCTGGGAGCATTGCCGGGCCAGGGGTAGAGAGGTCCGGCCCCTCCTCCACCATATGTTAAATCTTGATTATACTGTGAGAGAAATTGATTCAGTTCCCCTAAATCCGTTCGGTGATGCTGCTACCCAGGTGATGGAAAGTCAAGTGTCTGGTGGAGAGCTGGTCAGTGAGAACGCCGTGTATAAGCTGAGAGACAGTTTTGAACAAGATGTTCTGGGCTGTGTGTTGGGGCTGAAGGAACTTCAAAATCCTCGCTGGTTGAGCACCCTGTGAAAACTATGCTAACAGAGCAGTGAGAGACTTTCATTTGTATCAAGTGGAGACTCGCTGCTTCCACTAATCTTTTTTTATTAGATTTTTTTTGTTTGGGTATTTTCACCCTTGCTTTCATCCTGGGTAACCTAATGAAATGTTATCTGATGTTATCTGGTTGACCGGTTTCTCTGGGTTTACAACCTAACAACACTGCTTTTTACATTTAAGTATTGCATTTCACAAAACTGCCATGACCGGGTCATGAGTAGGCGTTCCAATTGTGGGAAGTGATCCGTTTTTGATTATTTCAATGATAATCTTAAACTTTGGTACATCCTGGTTTATTTCATATCCATTTTTCTAATGGTTATCAAGTGCAACTGACTAGCGCAATCAAAAGGTTTTGAGCAACATGGAGAGAAGATTTTACTAAAATGATTTTGCCTGTTTGTCTGCAAAACCAACTGTGCAAAGTGTTATGTACAATACTGAAAGGGTCCTTTGTTTGTACTGAATATCTCGGATGTAAAGGCCTTTGTGTGACCTCTGCTGGATAGAAGTCTGCACCTTTAGAGAGTGTCAGGAGCAATGAATTGGTCTGACAAAAATGATGGAGTGAGGAACTGTGATAGCTTTTAACAACGAGCGATGGCTCACTATGTTCTGTTTTTTATTTTAATATCTTTCAATGCAAGGTATCAAAACTTAAGATGACTACAGAAGACAGGTACTCACTAAAGTGATTAACATATCAGTTCCAGTTTAATTTATTATTTTGTTTTTTTTTCTACATATCCCTACATATAATTTGGTCCTGCGATTCACAGATGTTCTCATTTTTTTTTTTAAGTTAATGATAGAAGCTACTCAGCTTTTTGCTGTACATGATGCCTTCTTAAAAAAGCCAGTCAGGTAGATTCAGGAGTTATATATGGATAATTCATTCCTTTGGTAACTGGTCTTTTGATATTTTATTTCCACTTTAATCCTGATAATTTATTTCAGATGGATTTCCATAATTTCTGGAGACCTATTGCCTTAATATTACAATTTTTGCTGTTTGGTTGTTGTACATATGATCAGTTGTGTAATTTTAGCTAAAGTTAGAGACTATATGAACTTTAACTGTGTGCATAAGACTAAGCTTCATTAACTACCAACTTCTTAAGCCAAGGAGACACAGATGTGTGCTGCAACATCGTCAGTGGCTTTTGCTGTATAGACCTGCACAAACATTTTAAGCCTTTTCTATTTTAATTGAGATCTCTCTATACTGTCTCTTTTTTTCTTTACAAGAGCATTCTGTGGCAAGGTAAACCTCAGATTTTCCTGATGCTTTATATCTTTTTTAATGAATCGGAAAAAATGTACATTTTAAAATAAACTCAATAAAAAAAAGCTGACATACAATATTTGAGTGATTCTGAGTGAATCTGGTTTCAGTCCTGCATCTTAATATTTCAATGCGTTATTGCCCTCTTGCACACACACTCATACACTATAAGGCCAAAAGTATGTGGGCAACCCTGCCAGTTATTAAACTTAAGTGTTTCAAATGTGCTCATTGCTGACAGGTATATAAAACAAAGCACATGACCACCTCTTAACATACAGCATTTGCAGTAGGATGGGCCATACGGAGCTCAATTACTTTAAACATGGCACAGTCTAACTGATGTTAGGCTCCAAAGTTTCAGTCAAGGGTAATATTGATACTGCAAAACAGACATTTCACACCATTATGTACTATGAGTGTTGTGGCAACTTTGCGTCAGAATGATTGCTACTGTGGAGTGTAGGCTATAGCGTGAAGGCGTTTGGTAATTCCATAATTGATAAAAAAAAAATACATGTATTGAATGGAATATGCAGGTATGATTGTGTGAGGGTTCCATATTCTTATGCCCTCACATTTTTAAACAAAAACAAGTTCAAAAGCAGAGATGAAGTGAACATAGTCAGCCATGCATGCACAAGGGAGCAAATTCAGGATTTTCTAGCACAACCATGCAAAAATATTAAGTCTCACTTGCATCTTGCAGTAACAGCATTTTGCATGTGAGTGAAAGACACTGTCCTGTCTTAACGTTTCAGCCTGCTAACGTGTTACATAACCAAATGTGTTGAGGATTTGCCCTGCAATCCATGTGAACCATTTGACAAAAGTTCTAGATCCATTCAAATTAATTTATAGCAACTAAAATCCACCCCAACATTTGACTGTAATGTAATAACCATAAAATACTGTAGCTTAGTATGTGAGCAAGTCAAAAGGGTGATAAGAAGAGTTTATTGGGAGTAGCTGGATTTTAGCTGTCTCGTGCCACAAACCAAGAGCAATGCATGTGCCGCACGACTCTACTGATGGCTCACAGTATTGTCTCGGATCAGTTATGGAGTGATGGCTCGCGGAAGTTCTGTTGGCTTGCGTTCGGTGTCCTCTAAACAAACGTATTTGCCGCGCATTCCCAAATTCACAGGAGCCTTGATCATTTCAGTTAGTTTGATGGCCTAATGGTGCATACACAAGGAATTTTGCAGAGTAATTATTTTGCACATATATCTGCATGTGTGACACCAAAGAGGACAAGAGACTAAATTAACTCTCAAAAACGTTTAACTGACCATTGTCAGTGACTATCAGCACCGAATAAAGGTGCAAAGTTTCACATGAAAAAACATTACCAATTCTGTTTTTTCACATTCATTATTTGGCCATATATTTGGCAAGATGCACATGCAATGTATAGACATGCATGTATATTTGCCGCACTTTATGTCGTCTGTTGTATTGTTGATTTGTGTTGCACCACGGTTCCGGAGGAACAAAATTTCGTTACACTGTGTACCTGTACTCATATGTAATGACAATAAAAAATCTTGACTTGATTTTGTATGCAGGTATGCAATTAACATTTTAAAGCAGAAAATGTTTAGGGTGCCTGTGGGCAGTATATCTTAATTAAGTGTATGTAAATCATACTTACATTCTGTTCACTGAAATGGCAGAACTTAGGAATGCAAATGTATTAATGAAAGAGAAGAAGAAATGCTCATTGCAGGGCTGGTTCAATATTACCATCCTGAGGTGTATGATATCGTTAGGGACCCCTCCTCCACTGCTACTCCTTGTGGCAGAGCCTTTCTGTTTACACTTTAATCAACAAGAGGCCTGAGGGATCCGATTGGTCAGATTTAAAGGGCTCACACTGTATGTATTATGGCGCCTGGTGTTATCTTTGGCCATCAGAAATGGTGGGACGTGAAGCTTTGAAGCTCCATGGCAGGCCTCAGTCTAGCCATGCCTAATTGTCCATTTACATGACATTTAAAAAAAGATTTATGTTTATAGTATATTGAAGTATAACATGCACAAAGTCCACTGTACAATTGGCTTAGATACAAACTACATGCTTGAATAGTCATTGTTAAATTATAGTGATAGTGATTTTATAACCAGCCGCATATAACTAGCCAACTAGTTAGCTAACTAGCTATATGGCTAACACAAAAATCAAATCGTAGTGTGACACTTTTTGCTCTATAGTTATTTCCAAAAATGAAGAGAAAAGGTGATATATAAAGGAAAAATAATAAAGACACTCAGTTATGGTACAATATCCACCCAATGCCTGAATGCCCACTGTAAAATTTTTAACCAACAGTTCTGGAACCAATAATTCGAGTTATCGTGTTAAGGTTTGTAAAGCTTTGTCCACTAAATTAAATATATATATATATGTTTAAGCTACTCAATGTATTTTTTTCATGACTGTTACTCAGGCATCCCAAGTTGCAAAAGTTGATTTCAGGGAGGTTACCCCCCCCCCCCCCCCCCCCCCCCCCCCCCCCCCCCCCCGGAGGTTAAGTTGCTGAGCGGGGGGGGGTGGCAGCGGCCAATATAAGTAAGTTGTTGAGCGGAGAACAGGCCAATCAGAACCCCCTCTCTCTCCTTCCCACTGAGACGGGTCTGGTGGAGGCAGCTCCACGCTGGGGCAGGAAGTGACGCAATAGTAAGGTTTTCAGCAGTACCTCGCTGCGCCACTAGTTATTCTAGGTCTAGGTCCTAGTTATCCCATGCTTTAAAAAATATAAATAATATGGCATTACAAATGGAAATGTTTAAGGATCTTCAGATTATATTAAGTCAGTGAATTTGACATTTATGGGAATGCATATCCATTTGGGTTTTTGATGGACACAGTTTCATGACACCTCATGCACTACCCTCTGTATGCTGCAGTACTGTAGTTTTTTTGTTAGGTGTCAATATAAAATGTTTCATATATTGTATATATTGCTGACATTAGAATGATAATGTTATAACATTTCAATAAAATAAATGTCCAATTAATCTTATTAATCACTCTGTTTTAGATGCACCCTTCTATCTGTGATGCTGGTGTACAACCGGACATCGAAGAATGCAACACATGTTGCAGAAAACTGTTTCACTGTCCTCTTTGCCCAACCTTCAAACCAACAACAAAGGGGAAGATCAACAGACATGTGGATGCCCATATGATGCCATATCATCATCCATGTTCTTTTAAATGTGCATACAGAGCCTATAGAAAGAATTCATATTCTACTGAAATCCTTGCCTTTTGCCACATTATACCAAAATGTAAATAAATGTCTAACTTCCCAGATGGTTTTACACATTATAATCTGAAAAATGATATAATTAGTAAAATACCTCTTTTAGATAAGTAATCAGCCCATTAGAGTAAACATAAACTTTCTCAGGTTCAACTAATCACCTTCCAAATCACACACCAGGCTAATTGACTTCACTATTAGTAGCACCAGGTTGGAAAGATGCTTTCAAGAGTTCTGTGATAGAGTTGTGGAAAGTTAGACGAAGGATACAAAAATATTGAATATGGTTATAATATGTAAGTACAGCTCGAAAAGTAAGACATCATTTATTTTTTATTTTCAGGGTATAGTGTGTCTAAATATCTATATGGTGTGAATACTTTCTATAGACATTGTATTTAGATAATGCCCTAACCGAATGGAATGTGTACTGGAAAATCTACCGTGGAGGGGATTGTATACTATTTGATAACACTTTCTGCCACTTAGCTTATGTACACTATTCAAGATTAAGACTTCATAAATAATTTGATAAATTATTTTATGTTCATGTATCACAACCCTAAAATCTCTGCTTTTTTTACATAGCAATTGTCTGAATTACATTTCACAAAACACATTTACCGTAATTATTTCTGGTTTTCAGAGATGTTTAATTTTACTCCCATCATGCTTTAAAATGTTTCTTTTTTATCTTACAGACAAACATCTGTTAAAATGCAGATTATCATGCCGGACAGAGGGTCATTTTCACTGTGCTTTCTGCCAGAACACAGTAATACGCCGGATTGATATGGACAAACACTTGTGTTTGTGTGAGGTGTCTTTGAACACACTACCTTCAGTGACCTCAGTTTCATGTATGCAAACACCTCTTCTAGCGACGCAACCAGCAGGTACCTCAGGTCTCTCCATGCATGCTCCTCTTTCAGAGGAATCGCTTCTGTCCATGCCTGCATCTCCTCCAGAGAGGGACCAGTTTCCACCTTTATCTTCTCCAGCAAGGATCTCTTCTCTGTCTTCACACCAGTCTTTGAATGTACCTTCCCCATCCAATACCAAGCTTGCATCTGTGGTGCCTCCAGTGACCCCCCTTCCCTCTGCTCCTCTTTTAGTACATGTGGAACATTCATATGCAAATCCACCTATAGCTCTTGTGACTGTTTCACATCTATACACAGTACAATGTCCTCACTGCAGTCTTGTTCTTCTGAAGAAGAACTTGAACACACACATATCTAGAAAGCATACAGATGTAACAAAAGACATTACACAAGCTTCACATTTGAAGTGTTTGTGTGTGGATGAAAAAAATGGATTATTTGCTGTTCAGAGAACTGGTCATGGGTTTTCTGTGCCAGTACACGTGCAAAGAAAAACTTGGGGAATAGATCATCAGATCAGATGTAAGATGGAGAAATGTCGACAGTATCAATTGCTGGCTCAACGGAGCAGACTAAATGGTAGCTTGTGTGATCACATCCGCTCTGTGAATTATTGGGATGCAAAACCAACTGAGGAAAACCTTATGCAAGATGTACTAAAGGAAATGGTGTCACACAAGTTTTTTGGGGAGGCCAAAGTTAAGACGTGTATCAATAAGCAAAAAGCTGCTGAGATGGCACATGTACCACTTTCTGTGTTGGTGGATTTTGAAGGTTCTCAGTCACAAATATGTTTCTCTATTCATGAGGCTGAGCTACACAGCTTTTGCCGGCTTGGCAGAATATTTGTCACCTATAATTTGAAAAGGAACGCCTGGCACTGTCCCTGTGCTAAGCCATGGGCCTCTTGTGTTCATAAATGCATCGCAAAATGGCATTTGTTTCAAACACAAAGGGATGTCTTCAGGACAGGGAAAGACGCCACACCTGACTCGCCACTGTTGACAGAGGATTAAATATCTACAGACACCATTGCCATTGAGCGGAGTGTGCGGTACATATTCAAAGAAAAAAAAAATCCGTCTACACTACCAAAATACGTCACGGCACAGAGGGATAAAAATGAATACAACGACTTTCATGCCCATTGAAACAATGTGCCAACTATGCCCAGGCAATCCCATGCTAGAAGAGTCTGCACTTGTAACAAGAAATGCTCGAATCAGCATGATGGGTCTGATTGAGAGTATGTCCATACACACACACCCCTACCTTACACACATGGAGCATGCTATACACACCACACATGCCATTCCACACATACACACACATTCTCCACACCACCCACACTGCTTGTTTTTGGACTCCACTGTAGCCAGAAACTATTATTAAAACATATTTGCATTTCTGCATTTAGCCAAAAGTTTTGGACAACCACACACACTACACATACATCGTATTCCACACCACATGCTGCACATTACACACACTGCACTCTTTATACCACACACTCAACACTCCACCGCCTAGGATGGTATAGGAGCCACCATAAACCCTTAATACATTGGATACACACTCATGCATATCACAAATACAGTTTTCTTCAAATTTTCTGTTTTACTTGAATATGCTTTGTGGTTATGTCTTACAGATGTTTCAACATACAGTAGAAGGTGTTGTAAATGCAACATTATCTACAGGTACCAGGAGTTTAAGGAGGGCCTTCACAATTTTGCCCCTTTTGACTACACAATTGTAAGTAACCTTTGGAATTATTAAAGAGGATCAGTTGTACAAAAGATGTTCAAATGTAGCAAATTTTACTACTAAAATACTTTTGTATGTTTACAGAATGACCTGCCCTCATTGCGAAAATGGTGGTGCCTGCTTTTAATGGAAAACTTTGAACTTGACAGGTATGATTTGATTGCTTTGAAAAAAAATCCTTAATGTTAGAAGTGTAACCAATATCAGGACTTTTCTATTTTCAAGCTTTGGCAGAATTTTTGCCCATTGGACAGAGGAATCCAGTGCTGTCCTGCAAGGCCACCATGTGTTTGCCCATTGGACAGAGGAATCCAGTGCTGTCCTGCAAGGCCACCATGTGTTTGCCCATTGGACAGAAGAATCCAGTGCTGTCCTGCAAGGCCACCATGTGGCGCTCTCAAAACTTAGACAACACAAGCGTGCAGAAGTTGATCAAGTCAGTGCACTACAGAATCTCTAAACTGAATTACAATTCCACATAATGTAACTATGGCAACACACTCTGATTTTCACTAAGACTGTAGCCTACTGATTATTTTCCTGTTGAAGGAGCCAACAGTTGTAAGGGACCTTTGTGAAATGGATCAGCCAGAACCGGACACAGTTACGGGGGCATGTAACAATGCAAAGATATTTGATACAGACTGAGGAAGACCGCAAAGATTCCCTCATTGAGCTTCTGAAGGGAGATGGCCCAGAGACCAAGGAACCATTCATGTTTCAATCTGAATATGGAGATGACATGGAATTGTTTTTGGAAGCATGTGTTGACAAACAGGGCCTCCATGTCAATGCCATGGTTTTATTAAATGTTTGATACACATTGTATTTTGTCATTTATTTAAAAAGTAAAAAAAGAACCTTGATATTATTGATTGTGTGCCTGTTGGGGTGGTGAGGGGGTTGCTTGCCGTTTTGTAAATTGAATGGCCTTTTTAATGAAATATACTGCCAAAAATACTTGAGGTTATAAAGATGGGTGAGAAAAAAACTGTAAAGATGCACTTGCAGTTTTCCTGCTAATGTGCAAACGTAAGTCTAAAGGAAGAACAGCATATATATATATATATATATATATATATATATATATATATATATATATATATAAATTATGTATGTATATATAATTATGTATGTATGTTGTATTGTTGTATGTACACACACTTATAGTTGTTTTACAAAAACAAATTACAGATGAAAACCACAACTTTTTATTATACTGTTTTATTGAACAACCGATCAACATTACAGATAATGTACAAAATAATATCAGAGAATCTTAAATAGAGAAGAGAATACCCACTTTTTAAAATCATATGGGTTAGTTTGAGCAATTTTCTCAACACAGAACAATATAAAGTGTTTCAGTAACATATTATTTAACGTTTTTAATCGTTTTAAACCTTAACATGATCTGGGTGCCTCTCCAGCACCAGCTCACCAACCAGTGAGCTCACAGTAGCACTAATACACTAGCGCAGGGGTCGGCAACCTTTGAGACATGGAGTGCCAACTTTAACATGAGTGTGCCACTATCAACAAATAAAATTGGAGCGGGGAGGGGGGTGTATGGGAGGTATTTCCTGCCAATAATAAAACTAAAATGAAAACACTAAAATGAAAATGAAAATACCGTTTTGCCATTTCTTTTTCCATACATGTGTGAAAATATTATGACAAAATTAAAAATAAAATGAAATCACTTAATTTGCAATTTAATTTTTCACTCGAGCACGGGTCATATGTGACAAATATAAAATGAAAATTAAAAAGGAGGATTGGCGCTACCTGCTGGTGATTTTCTTTTTCATTTTCCACTTTTCATTTTCTTTTTCCACTTTTCATTTTCGTTTTCAACTTCACCAGCATGCAAATACATGTAAATGAACAGTAGGCGGAGCTACAACTACAGTACCTCCCGTGAAATCCAGAGAGGGCAGCACAAGCGACATGGCTGACGTTTTATTAGAAACGGCAAATGAGATTGTGAGGTTGGCAAATTGCCAGATTATATATTGCTTAGATGTGAAGTAATCTTGCAGGTTAATAGTGTTGTATGTCGGAATATATGTGAAGTGGTAGAACGCTTAGGGTCTGGATCGGGGACCATGGAAAACCGCTCAGTGCGAGGTCGGCCTAGGTTGGACGTTGCCGAAGAGACGACGCTGAAGTTGGTTACTTATTCGCAGTTTCAGATTCGTTTGGCTACTTATTCGCAGCTCCTTATTCGGTTCACGATGCATGTTTACTGCGCACTTTGTTTAAAAGAGATAGATTAAACAAACGAGCATAGGAGGCTAGGAGCATACATTAAGAGGTTATTGTTTCCCATACTGATTTTGTGAATGTATAAAAAAATATTAAAATATAAGGAAAGCATTCCTTTTTGTAAAATGGTTTATATTTCAAGTCGTTACAATTGTATGTAATTTGTACATGATTATGGAATTCGTCAGTATTTCTAACGTAAGGAAACATATTCTTAGATTTGAAAACTAAAAACACAGAAATGCTGTTCTAGAACACAAATCAATCGGAAGAAGATATACAAGCACACAACATGGTATATTGAGCAGTGAACGAATTTACAGGGGAAGGTTCAGAGGCTTATTGAAGGCCTTATTTATAGTGGACCAGATAAATAACAAATGAATCATAAAGAACAGGTCGCTCCCTAAGAGAAACCTGATTTTAGCCTGACCTACATAATTTTATACCTCAAATCTAACTGGAAACATGGCATATTGAGTAGTTAAGCACACAGGTGAAATGGTTCCAGACCCTAAGCGTTCTACCACTTCACATATATTCCGACATACAACACTATTAACCTGCAAGATTACTTCACATCTAAGCAATATATAATCTGGCAATTCGCCAACCTCACAATCTCATTTGCCGTTTCTAGTAAAACGTCAGCCATGTCGCTGTGTGCTGCCCTCTCTGGATTTCACGGGAGGTACTGTAGTTGTAGCTCCGCCTACTGTTCATTTACATGTATTTGCATGCTGGTGAAGTTGAAAACGAAAATGAAAAGTGGAAAAAGAAAATGAAAAGTGGAAAATGAAAAAGAAAATCACCAGCAGGTAGCGCCAGTCCTCCTTTTTAATTTTCATTTTATATTTGTCACATATGACCCGTGCTCGAGTGAAAAATTAAATTGCAAATTAAGTGATTTCATTTTATTTTTAATTTTGTCATAATATTTTCACACATGTATGGAAAAAGAAATGGCAAAACGGTATTTTCATTTTCATTTTAGTGTTTTCATTTTAGTTTTATTATTGGCAGGAAATACCTCCCATAGGGGGTGGAGTTGTGTTGCGAGTTTAAATAATTGTTGAGGGGGGGTGCGAGTGTAAATTGTTATAAATTGTAGCGGAGGGGAGGTGTAAATGGACACAAGAGTATTATATCGCGATCGATCGCCAAGTTTAAATGCCTCCGCCGACCAGAGCGTTGAGGAGCAATTTCGATTGGAGGATCGTGCTCTATTTTTTTATTATTTCATTTTTTTGCTAATGCTGGTCCAGCGTGTCGCGTGCCAGTGATTATGCCTCGGCGTGCCAACGGTGGCACGCGTGCCATAGGTTGCCGACTCCTGCACTAGCGTCTTTACTGGCTAAACCTGTTTACTGTAGAAAAATTGAAATATAGAGGAAAGTTGTTTTTTTGCTTTTAAGCACAATACGTTCATCTGCTTTCCTAAATTAAATTAATGTCCTTGCCCAATGGATAGTTAGCTAGCTGTTTTAATCTGTATTTTTAGCCTTGAGTTCCATTCATCTAGGCTCTGCTAATATCATAGTTATTTTATAAAATATATATAAAAATAAATCGATAAATAGATCAACATAAGCGCGAAGCACAATATTCTGAATAATCTGAATCGTAAATCCATACATGGACACCCGTTTCCGGCCCCACGCTGGAGTTACGTCACTTCCTGCCCCAGCCTGGAGCTGCCTCCTGCTGGAGGTCTGCAGCCAGGTACTCTTGGGTTCCCACTCGCGATTTGAGAAAAAAAAGTCTGTCGCCTGTGTGCGGGTCACTCGTTCTGAATTCCGGGAGATTATATGTGACTCCAGCAGCTTCCGGGAGACTTGGGATGTCTGGTTACTGTAATTACTTTTTATATGTGTTTATTCTTTATTATTCATTCGAGGCTTTTCTTTTGAATAGTGAACTTCCGGCTGCCTTGCTGCTACGTTCCTTTGTGTTGCTGTCTTCACAGTTTTACATCGCTTCCTCTGTCGTTTCTGATGTTGCCAGTTATCTAGCAAGATGAGCGGAAGAAATAGCAGTCAACTAAACTTGATTTAAAAATCTTCGAATTCTAAAAATTATTTTAGCATCGACATCATATATTGCCTAGATATAATTTTTTCTGGTTAAAAAAAAAACCTCGACTGGCTACCTACCTAGGTTAGTTAGCTAGCTAACTACCTCAGCACCATCATGGCGAGCATTCTAGGATTTCAAACTCAAATTGCTTCAGTTATGGAGGTATTTGCTAACGCAGCTGTAGCGGAGATCTGTAAACTTGTTGAAGTTAGCTACAATGAATTGCAAACAGAAATCCTAAAAAGTCAGAAGGAGAATAATATACTAAAACGAAAGCTGAAATTGATCGAAGTCCGAGAGTCATTTTATAAAAGAGCACATAAGTTTAAAGGAGCACACAAATCGGACGGACTGCTTAAAGGAGATGGTTGTAGCAAGGGGGGAGGTAAGCGAAGCTGCTAACCAAGCCATCAAATACACATCTAACTAAACGTTACTGTATATAAGTGCCATAACGAAATGGTTGACGCTGTCAAAAACTGATGCGAGATAAAGGCAGGACCAGTTTCTCACATTGTTAGCTAGGTAACCAAAATAGACAGTGCCGAAACAATGTTGACGTCGAACAAAAGCCTTTTGCAGCTAACAAGCAAGCATGCATAGTTACGTGTACAGTAATGATTCTGGCGAATATGTTAAGCAAGCTAGCTAACAATCTAAGCTGACGATAGCTAGTTTAACTTTTCAGTCGCTTTTAGCTACCTAGCTAAATTGTTTATTCCGAGTAGCTACATTGATGGATGCGGCTCCATATAGCAGCGGCCCCGCAGACAAGTCTCTGGTTGGACAAAGCCCCTTATAGGGCCAGAAGCCCCGTGCTGGGCGGAAGCAAGAAATGTCGATGAAAATGCATGTAGCTAGATAAAGAATGATTATACAACAGACACTTTTGTTTATGGTGCTTCTATTTACAAGAGTATAGTCAATGAATTTGACAGTGTTTAGTTTATAATGCACAATTGCCTAAACCACTAATTACAACATTGTGTTATTTACTATTACTGTTATAAATATGGTTGGTTATCAATTCTCATACTTCCAGGTATTCCTCTTGGATTATCAAGTTATTAGCTAGCATGCCTTGAACATCACTATTAAAATAATTTGCTATTTATTTATATATGATAATGATTTGTGTAGTTTATTTAACAAAACCAAGGTTGCTTTACATTGCAACAACATTTAAAGTAAAAAATCACTGTTGAAATAAGGTCTTCAGAAGAGACTTCAAGAAGGAAAGGCAAGTACAGGCTGTTTGGCCGTGAAACAAACCCGAAAGTCTGCTAGAAATATGTAGTTTACATCAGCCAAAGGAATAAAGGATTGGTAGGTATTAATATAAGTAAAATATAAATTCAAGATGGAGGAGAGGCAAATACCAGCATGGCAGTGTCTAAACTGCACAACAGATTGTAGTTTCGATATGAATTTATCTCGAAGGCTATGTAGCTGCAGTGTTGTTGCATGGTGTAATTCATTGTGTTGTTGCATGGTGTCGACTTCATGTTGTTGTTTGTTTTGTTCCCCACTCTGCGTAATGCCATCACCAGCAAGTTTCTTACTATGGTTCATATTTATGCAATATTCAGCTACCCGTTTCTCCATCAGTGTCGAACTATACAAGCCACCTCTGCTGCAGCCATCTACACGCCTTCTAGAAGAACATCTGCATACATCTGCGTCTACTGTTCCAGCTTTGCATTGTCTAGTTTTATCTACCAGCTATCAAGAGCAAGATGAATAGTGGAGTGTTCCTTTAGTATCTTGGCAGCACAGATGAGGATGTAGCCCAGATATGGGCAAACTACGGCCCGCGGGCCATATAGCGGGCCAGTTAGGCTTTTTAATCCGGCCCTCCGAACTTGTCCCAATTAAGGTAAAAACCTCATTCATTTAACCTTTTCACCCTTTCCCCTGCAATACCCTCGCTTCCCCAATAGATGGCGGACTAGTCCAGACACATTAACCTCTGTTGGATTGTAACTTTCCCGCTGCCGTTTTAGCTCTTCAGTAAAAAATAGCAGACCAAAGAAAAGGTCCGATTAACAGCTGTATGTCTGATATGCCAAAAAAGGGTTGCAGTTTCAAAGAGTACAAAATCAGCCGTCACTTTACTGCGAAGCACGCAAACTACGCTAGCAAGCAATCAACAGAAGGACGAGCGGCTACTGCTTAGAGGTTGGCAGTTTCTGTACTGTTATGCAATAAATGCATATGGAAAGTTTGGAGGAGCGTCTTTTAATTAAGCGCAATGTGTGCATTTAGGCACAGCAGGGTAGGGCTGAACGATTTTGGAAAATAATCTAATTGCAATTTTTTATCTATAAATTGCGATAGCGATTTAAAATCGCGATTTTTTTCCACTGTTTTCAGGAAACTCTGTTTCGGCATTTTTTTATACAGCTCAGATACAGGGTTGCAGGGGGGGGGGTGTAAAATGGACTAAATTTAAGTATTATTATTATATCGTGATCGATCGCCTGTGGTTGGCGCCAGAGTGAACTACTAACTTTTTAGTCTAAGATGCTCAATGCGTGAGAGTTGGCAACCCTGCAAGTATAGCAACTTGGCTAAAATATGTGCGTGAGGGCATTTGGTAGCGCATATCCAGTGTGTTTAACAAAGCCATGAAGCCGGGCTTGTTCACTACATTAACGGGCATCATGTCTTTCACTATGAACTCCGTTACTGCCCGAGTTCCCGAGTTATTTCAGCGTGCCACTTCGAATTACATCCATAAGGAGTTACGCTTTCAAACGGTTCGGTCAGTGAAGGCTGTCTGCTGGACCGCGGTCAAGCTATCCGCGCTTTTGCGATTCATCCGCGCTTTAAATCTTATTGCGCCTATATGCGTGATTTTACGGTATTTCGCTGCTCACCGCATACTAAAGCTGTATAAGCTCAGAGAAACACTTTTGCGTATTTGAAGATGCAACACTGGTCGTTGGCATTTTAGCCTTACAAATATCATACAAGGCTTTGTGGTGTTTTTTTTATGCTGAAGAAGGTTTGTAGTGTTACCTCGCGTCGTAGCGACAGTAGCAAGGCACGTTTTGCACAGTACCTGACATTGAGCAGCATCTTTTTTAAAGCCAAAGTAATTTCACACAACTGATGTGCTGCCCCTCTTTGGTATTAGACTTTCAGTTGTCAGCTTCTGTCGAGCCTGAAGCCATTGTGCAACAAGTTAAAGTGCGCTGTGTTAACTTCACTTCTCCACCTCTCTGCCTCCTGCTCGGGTTTGCTCCGTTCGTCCTCGGCTCGCTCCCAAGTCACGTGACCAGTTTAAATTGCAGCCTGTGCGATTAGACAATTGCGTTTTAAAAAATCGCGAAATTATTGCAAATGCAATTAATCGTTCAGCCCTACAGCAGGGGTACAGTAGCTTAATTAAAGGCTAGATTATACTTTTGCAAGTGATTGTAGCACGTGACTCCGCACTCCTCACACGAACGGCGGAAGCATTTTATACTTGGCGTGTTCTTTGCAGAGTTCTCCAAAACGATATGTGGTAGTATTAGGCCTGTGTTGAAAAAATCGATTTTCCGATTCAGAATCGATTCGCATATGATGATCTGATTATCGATTCGTACGTCCAAAGATCGATTTTTTAGTGAACTTTTACCCCCGCCTCGTCACTGAATTCACGCAGGCGTGCTCGGTCTAACTAACTGTAAAACAACATGGCGACGGACAGTGACGGTAACGACGATAGTCAAATCGGCAATCTAAAAACAGAAGGACAGTTTATCCAGTGTCAGTGACTATTTACATTTAGTCCATGTCACTGACAGTTTACCCAGTGTTTTTACAGTTTAAAAAAGTTAAAAATGCTCTTGTAACGTTGGGCGCAAGGCGATGGACGAGACAGAATCCTTTGCACTTTCCAAATCGTTATGTTTATTACATTTACCGAAGCACAGACAGTGCACATAAAACACGTTTACATAGAACATGTGTGACTCAAACAACGACGAGCACAGGATGCTGCGCGAACGCACATTAAATGGACAAACCACACAAACCCCACGTGATGACGAGACGAGCCACAGTTGAGGATTATCACAAGACGCACCCGCGGAGATACGCAGACGAGTAGACGCAGACAACGTTAACACACGCTCAACAGGGAGGGGTCGGGGACCGTAACGTGACAGTTCTGTTATTATATTCTTACTTTAAAGAAAAATACACGTTTACATTTTATACTTTCAGTTTATTAAGTGTGAGCACTTTTAAAATAAAAATGCATTTGGTAGCAACAGCTTTTGGGTGACTTCTTAATTATTTCAATCATAATAATAATGCACTGGTTAGTGTCCCAGTAGGAGTCCACTGTTGCAGATATAGACACCTCAAAGATGTCCTCTGTTTATTGTCCTGGATTACCTTTCTTGAAGGTAGATTTATGATTACCCTTTTCACCAGTCTTCCAGCCATCAGTAACTACCAACTACCAGTAACTATTTGCTGATTAATATTGATATAATACTAGTTTTAACATGTTGCTTCTGTACATAGTCAGGAAACAGCTCAAATAAATACATTTTTAATAACACTAAACCCCGAATTGGATCGAATCGGATCGAATCGATTAAATCGGATTAAATCGAAATAAATCGATTCTTAATCTTCAGAATCGGAATCGGATCGATTCTTGGAATTTGAATCGATACCCAGCCCTAGGTAGTATAAAGAAATACCCCTCAAAAACAGGGGAAGGAACATTTAGGCTACCTGATGAATTTTATTGTTTCATTGTGTTCCAGGTTTGAAAAGTGCTGGAATTTAGGCTAAAGTACATGAAAATGCTTGAAATTGTATTTTGTTTCACAACAAATAGCTATCTGACTGAATAGTTCTCTTGTATTACGTTAACAAATACAAGCCTCTTGTAATTCCAGGGCAAAACATGAGAGAAAGTAAAGACGTTAAGATTGGGCATTTTGAAAATAAACAACCATTAAATAATGTGATAAAATGAATTCTTTCGAAATCATTTTGAGTATATGTATAAATATTAGTGGTGGGACTTTAACGCGTTAATTTCGATTAATTAATTACAGGAAAATTAACGCACTAAAAAAAATTAACGCATTTTAACGCATTTAACGGACGAGACACTTTTGCACCGTGGAATGTTTCTCAGTGCGCGAGTTCCGGGCATACAGATTATGGACACACAATAAGATGATCATGATGGAGATGACTGAAGAGGCTACGCTGGTGGATGGGAAATTTAAATATAAGAAACTTTCAGATGGAAGTACAAACAAAAATAGTGTTATTTACACTTTATGTAGGAAGGAGTTCGCTTATCACAGGAGCACTTCCACCCTTCGTTACCACATCAATGCAAAACATGTTGCAGCTAAAGCTGGGCGTACACTGTGCAATATTTTAAATCGTGTACTCAGCTCCAGCTCAAACTGTACGACTAAATCGCAGGGAGAGTCGGCTCGTGGAGCTGCTTCAACAGTGCGATACTCTCACGAGGAGCGATTTGAATTTCAAACATGTTTGATGTTCTTGCGACGCTGCGATTTCTGATAGGGAGTTGGTCGTGAGGTGTGAATCGCTCCTCGTTTACCTGTGTAAACTATACGATGCACGACACGCGATTGAGCCGAAACGAGTGAAAAATCGGCTGAAAATGGGCCAAAAATCGCAGTGTACGCCCAGCTTAACGCGCAGGTCAGTAATGATAATTTAGCTGCTAAATGTATTCCTAGTACGATAGGGTGACCAAACGTCCGTAATTCACATCCTGTGAGGAAACGTCCTGGTTTTTAAATGACCTTCATTGGACCATTAAGACTGGATTAAACTTTCGCGAGTGGCCGTAGCGCGCGACTCCGCACGCGTTTATACATGATGCATCACATTATTTGTGTTGTCCGCTCTCTGTGGTCGAAGATAAATGCTTACAAGAAGCGCTGCGAATTGCGTCAACTGATGCAAGTTACGAACTACCGTCCAGGGGTGAGTTTCCCAAAACGTTCTTAGCGCCAAGTACTTCTTAACCTTGTACGTAAGAACGAGGTGACGAAGTACTTGGCACTAAGAACGTTTTGGGAAACTCACCCCAGAAAGACAATGTCGAAGAAAATCCAGCAGCTGTATGATGAGGAAAGAATTAAAACAGGTTATTGTGAAGAGTGCCACAAATGTGGCTCTGACTGGGGATCACTGGACCTCTGTTAGCAACAAGAATGATCTTGGTGTGACAGCTCATATTATAGATGATGAATCTATAGATGATGAAGATCCAGTCATTTGCTTTGAGCATGCAGAAGACCACTTCTAGGCACTATGAAGATGCCTATGGCAGAGGCCTGGGAAATTAAAGAAAGTCTACCATCTAAAATGGTATTAAAAAACATCTTCTGATTTACTTCAATTCTTCCAATATCCTGAGCAAAACTCCCTAAATTAAACAACATTTTTGGTCAGAATTTCCAATGTTCTGAACTGTTTTCTGCACACTACACATATATTGGTCTTCGTAGTAGACTGGTGGAAAAATAAACAAGATGTTGAAGTTTATGATTATGTTAATTGATTGATTCATCATTTAAACTTAAATTAATATTTCTCATGTTAAATACTGAAATGCGATTAAAATGCGATTAATTTCGATTAATTAATTACAAAGCTTCCGATTAATTCGATTAATTTTTTTAATCGTGTCCCACCCCTAATAAATATTTAACTGAATTCCACCTTGTAAAGGTGTACGAACTCATGCAAACATGACTTTGTTCGTTGTGCTGAAGTGCAAAATTCGAGAGGTGCATAACCTAGCGAAGCGCCGGTGTACGGGGCTCTTGCGCACGGGCGGAGCCACTGCAATTACGTCATTTTTGGCGTGCGTACCCTCTCACCGGTCCCGACGCATCAAGTATAAACATGCAGCACATCACTCTCAATTTAAAGATCCCTTTCTAGTTTCTGCTGCAGGCGGGATATTTAATGCAGTCTATCACTCAGGACAATCCGTCCATGATTTTGTGGGGTTTAAAACAATTTGAAATTATTGAGCTTGTTTTGAATGTTTAAAGCAGGGGTGGGCAATTAATTTTTACAAGGGGCCACATGAGAAACCTGAATTGTGTCAGAGGGCCACACAAACAATAATGACGTCATTACAGTGGCTCCGCCCACCTCACGCAAACTTCCGCTAATGGTGGCATATACAGTTGTGATCAAATTTATTCAACCCCCAATGCTGCGAAGGGTTTTATGGAATTCAGTGCACATTTGTAATTGTGTTCATAATGAAATCTTACAAGGACTTGTTAAAGAACTAAATGCAACTAAGATGGCATCAATTTTTTTTGTCATAAAGTATTAAATGGCCTTTTTGTGATTTCTTCATTGACACAATTATTCAACCCCTTTACGACTACCACTCCTAAGAACAGAGGTTCATTCCAGTGTTTTCCATCAGGTATTGAAAACATCTGTGGATGTCAACGAGCAGCAATCAAGCATGATAAGCACCAATTAGGCAGATTTAAAAGGACTGTGATACTCAGCTCCTTCTAGACATCTACTGGTGTGTTTCCAAGCATGGTGAAGGCAAGAGAATGGTCCCAGAAGACAAGAGAAGAGGTTATTGCTCTTCACAAGAATGGCAATGGATATAAAAAGATTGCAAAGTTGTTAAATATTCCAAGAGACACTATCGGAAGTATCATTCGCAAGTTCAAGTTAAAGGGCACAGTGGAAACGTTACCTGGTCGTGGCAGAAAGAAGATCCTGACCGCGACTGCTGTGCGCTACCTGAAGCGTAATGTGGAGAAAAATCCCCGCGTGACTGCTAAGGAACTGAAAAAAGACCTGTCAGATGTGGGCACTGAAGTTTCAGCTCAGACAATAAGGCGCGCACTGCATAACGAAGACCTCCATGCCAGAACGCCCAGACGCACCCCCTTGCTGACTCCAAAGAACAAGAAAAGTCGACTGCAGTATGCCAAAAGTCATGTGGACAAGCCACAAAGGTTTTGGAACAGTGTACTGTGGTCAGATGAAACTAAATTAGAACTGTTTGGGACAATGGACCAGCGCTATGTTTGGAGAAGGAAGAACCAGGCTTATGAACAAAAGAACACCTTGCCTACTGTGAAGCATGGCGGGGGGTCAATTATGCTTTGGGCGGAGCATGTGTCAATCATTTTCGAATGCAGCCAATCAGATACTAGACTTTCGTTGTCAATCAATTTTTATTAAGCCAATTATCAGCCAGAGTTAGCTGTCAATCATTTTTTACTGCAGCCAATCATCTTAACAGATCTGCCAAAAGAAGGCGGAAACTGCACGGAGAAGCTCTTTAAACAGAAGTATATGCTGCTCTTACACAAAAGTAGCTGAATAAAAACATTAGAAGAGCCATGACTTTAGACATTTTTAAATAAAAGTTTAAAATACTTCTCACTTGTTATTCTGGAACGGCACTTTAATGTTTTTTTTTCCTTTATTGCACGTATTGCATCATTTACATCATATATATATGTGGCGAGTGTAAATTGTTAGCGGAGGGGAGGTGTAAATGGACACAAATTAAGTATTATATCGCGATCGATCGCCAAGTATAAACGCCTCCACCGAGCAGGGCGTTGAGGAGCGATTTTGATTGGAGGATCGTGCTCTATTTTTTATTATTAATTTTTTTGCTGATGCTGGTCCAGCGTGTCGCGTGCCACTGATTATGCCTCGGCGTGCCATAGGTTGCCGACCCCTGCTGTAGAGCCTTTGAATATTAAAACCATTGTTGAAATTAAGTTCAGATGTGACCAGCAATGGAGCGCAAGTAAAAGAAGGACGCGATCACACAGTCTCATTGAAAATGTAGAAGTTAATGAATAAAGTGCACCAACGCAAAACCCGTAATATAATCCAAATCCAAAGTTTGAAGACCAGTATTTTTTTTATATAATCCGGCATTGCTTTTAATCGTCATAATAATGGAGAGCTAGCTAGCTATCGTATGCTCACCGTGTACATCTTTCGCCAAGAGAAATTCGTGGGCAGAGTTTAATTACATCTTTGCTGGAGTCATTGAGTTGGATTAACTCTGATTTGATCAACTCTGTCCGATAACTCTAACACTCCATCGTCATTTGATTATATCAAAACAATACTAGTCTACAAACTTTATTTGGATTATGTCACGGGTTTTGCGTTGGTGCAATTTATTCATTAACTCCTACATTTTCAATGAGACTGTGTGATCGCGTCCTCCTTTTACTTTACTTGCTGAGCTTAATTTCTACAATGGTTTTAATATTCAAAGGCTCTACAGCAGGGGTCGGCAATCTATGGCACGCAGGCCACCGTTGGCATGACGAGGCATAATCAGCGAACCCTCGCGCCGCGTCAAGTACAAACCTGGCTTAAACCTAGCTTTAAAGCACTTCTACGGCACTTTCAAGGTCCATTTCAATATTTCCCAGCTGACTCAGGTTCTCTCTAAGCTCGGGATCTGGAATGGAAAACCTGAGTTTTTGTTAACTCTGAGTTTACTTACCTGCTTTCTGGAATACCCCCTGTTCAGTCATCTATTTGTTGTGAATCGAAATACAGTTACAATTTCAAGCATTTTCAAGTACTTTAGCCTAAATTCCAGCACTTCACTGGAACACAATGCACAATTAAAATTCGTCACGTAAATTTTCCGCCATTTGCAGAGGTTCGCGCAAGGTGCAACGTTCACTCCCGAAAGTAAATTCAGCCTTAACTTGTCGCTGATCACCTACAGTGTTTCTTGCACAGCTCACACGTCCACACGGAATTAACACAAACGTAGCGCTTTCAAAATAAAAGTGTCACAGTTGTATTGCACGCACGACATAGATATTTGTTTCATTTATGATTGGCCTCTCGCGGGCCGGACAGGGGCGCACAACGGGCCGGATGTGGGCCGCGGGCCGTAGTTTGGCCAGGTCTGGTTTAAAGTGTTCCATTTATCTTTTTCCAGTAAATGTCGATTTCATTAACTTTGCACCTTCAGTTGAAATTTATAAAAATAATAAATTAGTGCGTGTCCAAATGCTCCTATTTCTAGTCAATGAGAAATTTCTTTCTAGCCACTATCAACAAATAAATTTTTTTTTTGGGGGGGGGGGTGCTGCATGTTGCGTACTGACAGTCACGCTGTTTACATTCTGATTAAGAACATGGCTGTCCTCACTTTAGCCTAAATTCCAGCACTTTTCAAACCTGGGACACAAAGCAACATTAAAATTGGTCAGGTAACACTGCAAAGAATGTGATGCGGGAAGTATAAACGGTCACTCGTGAAAGTATAATCCGTAATAAATAATCCAGCCTTGACGCGGCTCAGGGATTATGTCACACGCAGCGCCGTGCAGCCGTAGTGCCTGTAAATTAAAATTTAAATGGTTCAATGGAGGTAATATAAAAACCAGGACATTTCCTCACTTTATATAAAAAAAAACCCGGGACTGGACGTGAAATACGGACTTTTTTGAGAGCTGGACTGTTTGCCATACCTAGCCACGGCACATTTAACGACTCTTTCGGCGGGGTCTTTATACGTCTTGTCGTGTTTTGTCTCGAAATGCTTCTTAATGCTGGAAGTTGGGCATGCAACGATGTCATAGCACAGTGTAAACACAGCACGATCTTTGACATACACCAAACCATAGTCTTCCATCCAGGGCTGAAATGCCCTCGGTTTGTTTTTTTAACCGGAGGCTAATTGATTTGTATTAGGCTAAATTTAAACATCGGTCTGTGTCGGGTGTTGAGTGCAGAGCGTTGAGGAGCAATTTCGATTGGAGGATTGTGCTCTCTGTCTGAGATTTTTTTTTATTATTATTTTTTTGCTGATGCTGGTCCAGTGTGGCGCGTGCCAGTGATTATGCCTCGGCGTGCCAGCGTGGCATGCGTGCCATAGGTTGGCGACCCCTGCTCTAGGTTTTTATAAGATGGTGCCACTACAGTGTCCCCATTACTGTCATCCATAGTCACCATTAGGGTTGCAGCGGTAACCGGTTTCACGGTATACCACGGTATTAAAATGCACGGTTAACATACCGTGTGCGTTTGCTTAGTATAGGTTAAAGGCAAGCCAGAAACTGAAACTGACCCGTGCATGCGCGATTCCGCTCCGGTTCAGCTACTCAGCATACAGCGGTGAGAATGGCAGAAAGTGCATCAGACATAACAAATTTTTTTACTAAAAAAAGGCTAAACCAGTGTTTCTCAAAGTGTGGGGTGCGCCACACTAGTGGGGCGCATGGGTATTGCAGGTGGGGCGCAAGCAATTGGAAGAAATGAACCTTTTTAAGCCTGTCGTTTTAATGCCTGTTCGGTTTTCATAAGCCCCGGATGTTTAAAATGTCTGCGGGACAGTGTGAACCAGGGCTAGATTCGGCCCTTTAATGAATTTGTACCAGCCCCCCCGGTCAACAAATTGCGTTCACCACCCCCATTTGTATTTTATTACCATTTTGTTTGGGTGATATGGGACAGGTGGGGCATGGAATTTCCCGTTCTTCTGAGGTGGGGAATGATAGAAAAAGTTTAAGAACCACTGGGCTAAACTAAAATCACTGGCGAAAATGACGTAATCGCAGTGGCTCCGCGTGTGCGCGAGGGGCTCACGCGCTGTCGATTTGCGAGGTCATGCACCTCTCAAATTTTGTAACTTTGCGCGCCTCAGCGCAATGAACAAAGTCATGTTTGCCTTTACAAGGTGGAATTCAAGCACTTGTACGTCACTTTCAAGGTCCATTTCAATATTTCCCAGCATGTTAAACTTAATTAAGTTAAATATTTATACATATACTCGAAATTATTCGAAATAATTCGCTTTTTTATCACATTATTTAATGATTGTTTATTTTCAGAACAACCAATCTTAACGTCTTCACGTTCTCTCATGTTTCGTCCTGGAATTACAAGAGAACTGGGGGCTATTCCACAAAGCGAGCTAACTCAGTAAGCCGGGCTTTTTAAGACAAGCCTGGCTCATTTTGCTCAAATTCGGTTCCACGAAAGAGGCTAGACTTAAGCCTTGATCAGTTACTACAGCAACATATACGTTTGTACAAACCTGCTCTGTACCAGGCTAGAGTTGAGGCTTAGCTTAGCTGGACCGCTTCTATTGGCTGAGCAGTCTCACCATCCGGGAAACAAAATTGAAGAACAAGGTTCCGCTGCAGTTCTATCCATTACATTGCTGTGGATGTAGCATATCATATCTTTATACATTTAATTGAGTACTGTAATTATTAGTTTGGAATGATTGCAGGTTATTATTAACATTTAATAATTATATTTCCAAATGCTATTTATATTTCGATCTTCATATTCATTGTTAATCAGTGAGGTTTCTGCACATTTCAATGTACTGGTTTAATCTTAATTCAGGTCATTGTAAAATGGAATACAGTTATGGTCCACAAACATACATTAGCATAAACTTTATCACAAAAAATAAAATTCTTTAAAAAACTTTGTACCTAAGTATTAATAATAACTGAGTAATTTAGGTGAAGATACTTTTAGGTATATATTTATCCCCATACTTCCTCTTTTGTGTTCAAATTACAAGCAAATGATATCACTCCGCAATTCACATATGTTCAGTATAAATAATATAAATGTGTGGTTAACTTAATGGTGCAAAAAGGAAATGGATACAGACAACTACCTTACCAAGGTTTTCATACAGGTGATACAAATAATCCAAAATGCAGGCTATAAAAAGAGCAGCTAACAGTGAAGGCTGAAGGCTGATTGACCATGGCATGCCCATTTGTAGAAAATCCAGTAGATGAGGGAGCGTGTGTAGTGTGCAGAGCATTCATGCTACCAGCTCCAAGGTCATTCCAGGACAGGACAGATCCACTGGGCTTTCCGAATGACTACTTATTTGAGTGCTGCAGGTTCAGAAGACACAGTATTATATATCTCTGTAAGTTTTGGGGCCATATATTAAGACCACTAGACGTAGTAAAGCTCTTACCAAACCCCAAGCGGTCTGGATCACTTTGCGCTTCTCTGCCAGTGGCGCATTTCTGTACAGCGTTGGGAATGCAGAACATCTTAGTAAGGCAACGGTCTGTCGCCAAATTCGAAAGGTTTGCCTTGCGCTTAAGCGCTTCCTTAATATATTCATCACATTCCACAATGATGGGGCGCAGGGCCGGCGCCAGGACATATACAGGGGGGGGGGGGGGGGGGGGGGGGGGCGTCAGAAAATTTTGGGGTGGCGAACGTAAGTTTTTGACCGGGGGGGGTCGATCGATTGCCAGTAACAGCGAACTAGTAACTCATTGGATCATAAATGAGGGTGTCTGCAATTTTGCGGCGTCTGCAATTTTGCTCTAAAGCAAGGTCTTCTGCAGGAGTGATAGCTGCTACAGGAGGCCCAACACCAGTAACAGCAGTAGCGGTTTTCTTTCTGGTTGCTAAAATATTTTATACAGTTATTTAATGTGGTGTTTTACCTTTTCCTGCACATTAGACTAATCAACTGTACTTACCATTCTGGAGTATATTTTTATATTTCACCTTGACCTGCTGCCACATTCTTCACCCCGCATGATTAATTAACATTATTAATTTACTATAACACTTTTAAAATGCCAATGAATGGATTAAATTATACGCTCACGCATTTAATCTGTCTGCAATATTCTGCCACGCAGCTTCTCTGACTTAATGAATACAGGACGTGTTGCCTTTCTTCGTAATAATGTATTTATATTCCTCATACAGATGTATAAGTAGCTCCTGTTCAGCAGAAGAAGCAAAATATCTGCTCGTTCCTTCAGCTCTTTCGACATTTTCTTGCCTTTTCGAATATCGATTAGTGAGGCTGTGTAATTACTGTGTGCACGCGCATGATCACTGATTAAAAAGCCTGGCTTGAATTAGCGGGAACAGGTTGTGTCTGGATTTCATTTGTGGAACGGAACTAGACGGAAGTTAAATGTTTGGGTAACTCAAGCGAGGCTTACTCTAATAAGTGTCGCTTTCATGAGCTCGCTTCTTGGAATAGCATTTTCAAGTATGTTAGCCTAAATTCCAGCACTTTTCAAACCTGAAAGTCAAAGCAACATTAAAATTCGTCAGGTAAATGTTCCTTCCCCTGTTTTGAGGGGTGTTTCTTTATACTACCACATATCGTTTCGGACAACACTGCAAAGAATGTGACAATTATGAACACTTCCGCCGTTTGCGGAGGTTCGCGCGAGGTGTGCGGAGTCGCGCGCTACGGTCACTCGCGAAAGTATAAACCTAGCTTTTTAAGGTCCTTGCTTTCACTGGATGTGAAAGACGCCATTAATTTACATGCGTTCATTTTCAAATTCTGACATGCCTGTTTTTCATATATTAAAACCAGACTCATTGTGAAAGCCTTAAAATAGAAATCTCTATTGCTAGGATCAGAAATAAATCCTCTCTTTCTGCAGGATCTGGTTAACTGCCAGTGTGACTGGTTACGGCCATAGTTGCTGGGCAGGTCGATATGGATTGTATGGTTTTGGAAGTCACTGTTGTGTTCAGTGAGCATAGTGTGTAAACCTCACATGGACTTGGTGGCACTGATCTTTCATTAACAGTGTCAGTGGGGTTGGGTACAGCCTTATTCATCAGGGAGGCTAGTTTGGGTTTAAACAGGTATAGCTTGGTTTAAAAGTGCACTTGGAGGGAGAATGCTTAATTCAGTGAAACACTAGTAGTTGATATTAATTCAGTAAAACACCGACAAATGGAGGCACCAAACTGATGACACCTGTTAAGAGCTTGCAATATTGTTATAAATCTTAAAAACAATATATATTTTTTCTCAAAATATTTCACTAACTAACTGCATGTTTATAGCTTGATCTATGTTTTACAAAAATAACATTCATCTATGGATAACCAACAAAAAGAAAAAAATATATATAGACGTAGATATAGAATGGCAGTGAAGTGCAAAAGGTCCAAAACATCCGGTTTCTCTGGAAACCTTGTGTACATCTCTATCTTGATATCTTTTAATACAGTACACTGCAGTTATTCACCTTGAATCTTCTTTGGACACACACACACACACACAGACTACACATATAGACTATAGACTATATGAAAGTGTACAATTCAGAGCACCACACCTCAGTTATCACTGAGACCTACACCTCACCAGACTGGATATGTTTGGTTGGAAGAGGGGAAGGTAGTCAGAACTGAAGGATAACACTACCTGAAGGAAACATAAGATGTTGAGGACAGCTACATGTTTCTTGGAATCCCACAGGCAAATAGCAATAATCAAGAGACCACAAGGTACAGATAATAAGGAAATTCCTGAGAATTTACAAATCTAGCTGTATGAGACTGTACACTGAACAGAAGGAGGGGGGCTGGGGATTAATTATCAAAGCCACTATCCAGGATTAAATATTCAAGATCCAGGAGTGTTCCAGGAAGATGGCCCCAAATGATAAAGTCCTTAGTGAGTACTTCAGACTTACAAACCCGAGGTGGATGGGAATGAGAAGAAATGGGCACCATCAGATGATGATAGACCTCTGTAGAGTATGTACCATCAGTTGAATAGTTACTATAGTTAACTATACTAATAGTAGTTGATATGGAGAAACGCTACCAAAGGCTGGAAAAGGCTGGATTTAAAGATGGGAAACACCAAGGGCTGGGAGAACAGCTAGATGTAAAATGTGAAGGTAACATTGGTTCTCATAGTTAATCATAGCACAGTGGCTGTGACCTTCAGCCTGGGAGAATGGCTCCAGCAGTTCCTGGAAACAACAGAGATCTTCATCCATAAGAGTGCTGTCCTGGGAACAGCTAAGATACTGTGCAGGACACCAAAGCTTCCAGGCCTCTGGAAGATCACCTGAGCATTTAGGAAAAAAACTAGAGCAGGGGGAATAAAACAACTATAAATAAAACAAAAAACAAACTACTGTGTCTTGCCTCTCTACGGTGTTTTTCTGATTTTATAGCTGATCATCTCAAGGATCACCGTGGAATATATCAGATTAATAGTCTCTGTGATGGTCACAGTAGAGATTGTAGAGCTGCATTCACATTTTCTCTCTAATCTGATTCAAACACGCGTTCTCCTGTACAAGTCAGTTGTATAATCCACTGAGCAAACAGATGGCCAAATGTTTATCAAAAGATTGAACTTACCATTTGACTTGCTGGATAATGCAAGTTTTTGTACTTGCCGCTAATCAACAGTGAGCATCTTCTGACGATGCAGCAATACTCAACCCTAGCGGCAAGCAGAGCATCTGGCAACCAGTTTTGTGGTTAGCTAGTAAAATTAATTGAGCATGTTTTTTGTTCAGGATCAGCTTGCCAAATGCTTATAATGAAGTAATAACTCTTTATCTATATACAGTACTTTTGTGCTGCAGTGCACATCAGGAATGCCAATTAATACATGATATTGGGTTGTATCTACATTGCATGTGTGCAAACTTTATTCATCAATATTTTACAGCGTCAACTATTTTTGTTACACAGACATGAGTTAAGTATAGTCTTTGATCAAATTGCAGTACCAATGGCATATTTCTATTGGAGTTTATTTTAAATCAAAAAAGGCTTAAAGGAGTAATATGTAATTTTTCCAATGATGATTCTTCATATTATCAAACAGCCATTATACTGACACCCAGAGGTTTGTATGATTCTGTACTAAAGTTATTAACATGGCATGTGGGAGTTTTGCTCTATGGAGTATAAAC